>NC_041381.1:233553852-233701073 GCF_002162155.2 Triticum dicoccoides | reverse complement strand
GAGGGGGCTCTCCTGAGAGGTACCCCACTATGTATCTTAGGGTTCAGGGTGGGGGCGGTGGTCGCCGGCGGTGGCGGGGCGGTGGCGTGGAGATCACCGGAGAAAAAGCTCGGCACGGGGGGCCTAGAGGGATGGCCGGGAGGCAGCGGACCGGCGGTGGTGAGTGTTTTCGGGGCGGGCGGGGCGGCGCACCGCCGGCCGTGGGCGGCGGGGGGCTGCTATTTGGCCGGTGGTGGCTGGAGGCTCAGGGGGGTGGAGGTTGAGGATGAACTACAGGACCTTGATTTCGTATCCAACGCATGCAAAATCGATTGACCAGAGATAAAAAAGTCTGTCGACCGACATGTAGCCTCACCTTGCTAGTGCGTTCAATTTTGATAGCAAAATTCAGTTTCGACAGCAAAATTCAGTTTCGACAGTTCAGTTTAGTTTCGACAGTTCAGTTTAGTTTCGACAGCTAAATTTAGTTTCGTCAGTTAAGTTCAGAGATGAGCGGCTGATGTATTTTACATCTAGCACTTTGTGGTTTTGTATTTTTCGTCATGTATTGGAGATGCTATTAGAATTCCACTCAGGTTAACATTGTCTCTCTTGTCCTGCTTCAGCCGCGGCGTCGTACAACTCATCGGAGCTGCTCCAACGACGAAGCCCTCCATCACAGCGGAGCAGTACCCCGGGCTCCATCTCCAGACGCCTAAGATCTTCTTCCCCTCCTCCGACAGCCAAGTCAGCCGGAGCATCCTCACCGGCCAACCCAATCACGCTGAGATCGACATGGCTTCGCCAAAGAGGTTGTACACTTGTTGCATCTCTTTTTTACTCTACATGTTATATATATTGTCCACTGAGCACACGGATTTGTTCCTTTAGTGTCTCCTTGAAAGAAAAAACATAGGAATTTTAATTTTCACTTGTCCTCCTTTTCAAATTCCTATTCATGAAGCACAAGACTAAGAGATAGTAGCATAATAGTATTATAACCGTACATTTTCTTGTGGTTTGACTTAATCTCACCATGCTTCTTTGCATCCTGTGATCTTCCAATTGTTGTGAATCAAACACCCAGATTGGCAGAAGTCCTATGTTTTTAAATTCTCTATTTTGCACGTGCATTCCTATCCTATTCCTGTCTATTTCCTATCCCTGCATTGTTGGAATCCTCCAATTCAAATGAGCCCTTACAGAATTACTTCTCTTACAGATAGTTGCCAAGAAAACCTTGCGTGGTTTGTCCCGCTCCTGCTGTGCCATCGTCCACCCAGCTCAGCTGCTCCAACGACAGAAGGGTCCAGCACAACAGGGATCCGGCCTCCAGACTGTCTTTCGCCGCCTCAGATCTTCTTCCCCACCGCCGGCAGCCATGAAAACTATGTTACCATCATCAGCCGAGCAGATGACCTCGAGGACTACACGTGTCCTCAAGAGAGGTCGCACTCTTTCGTGTCTGCTTACGTTATGCATCGCTTAATATTACATGCTACTTTACCGTCCTGTTCACCGATTAGACTCTGAGTCAGCTCCAAACTAATGGTCAAACTTGAGTTTTAAATGGTTGTGGGGTACATATCGGGGCCGCAATCAATAGTATCTATCTACTATCTGGTTAATATCCGGTGTCTATTATGAGTTTCATGTTGGGTGGGAAACAAACAGTATAGAAGCCATTATTTGTATTTTTTAACTGAAGCCATTATCTGCCTGCTATTATTGGTTTTGGGTCTATCCATAGGTTTCTACCATCACTCTGGATTTTTGCATGCACTCCTTACATAATCTCACTATCTTTTATTCCTATGCATGACAGTTATTGTAAACAATGGAACTGAACATGTAGAGCCTTGTGTGGCAATAAAATTTCATGCAGACGTTGCTCCATGGTAGGCGCAAAGGCAGCCCCCCCACCACGCATTTCGGATTGTAATCAAGAGGAAGATATCTGTTCTAAGGGGGATTCAGAAGGAGAAGACAACTCCTATTTACCCCCTGAGGTCTTCGCTCTAACTTGGCTTGCTGATGTTGGTTATATCATGCATATGGTGTCTTGCATTGCTTACTTTATACATCAAATACATCATCTGATTAGTTTAGACATCCTTTGTGCGAATGCCATCTGTTTAGTTTATTCATCGTTTATGTGAATTATGCAATGCCATTTTGTTTAGCCCGGCATCATATATGTGATTTTTGCAATGCCATCCTGCTTAGCCAGTCATCTTATATGTAAATTATATCAGGCCATCCTTTTTTTTGTTACATATTACATTTGTCAACAATGTTAGTACATTCAGCTACTCTTCGTGTGCATCAACCATTTGACACGATGATGGCAAATTCTAGAGTGAAAACAAGGTCTTCAGAGTAGACTATGCTATCTGACGAAGCGCATATCTCGCTGGTTACGGATAGCTCCTCAGAGGAGGATTCAGAGGCAGATGACCAGTCCTATTCCCGCCCCCCGAGGTGTATGCTCTAACTTGGCAGGGTTATGTTGCTCATATCGTGCGTATGGTGTCTTGCATTGCTATGTCATTTGATTAGTTTAGACATGCTTTGTGTGAATGCCACCTGTTCAGTGTCTAATTACCATATATGTGAATTATGCATTGCCATGTTGTTGCAAGACATTATATATGTGAATTATACAATGCTATCTTGTTGCAAAGGCATTATATATGTGAATTATGCAATGCCATGCTGTTTAGCCAATCATCATGTATTTGAATTATATCATGCTATCATTTTTTTGTATTACGTATTCCATTTGTCAACAATGTTTGTATATTCAACTACTCTTCCTGTGCATCAGCCATTTGAAGCGGTGATGGAAGTATCTGGAGTGAAAACAAGGTATTCAGAGCAAACAATGCTACCTACTGAAGCAAACATCTTGCTGGTTACGGAGAGCTCCTCAGAGGAGGATTCATAGACTGATGACCAGTCCTATTTCCCCCCTGAGGTCTATGCTCAAACTTGGCAGGGTTATATTACCCATGTCATGCATGTTGTCTTGCATTGCTTTGTTTTTACATCATATATGGATTGCCATCTGCTTACTTGCTTACTATATAAATCATATATTTGAATTATATCATGCCATCATGTTTACATAGTACATACACATCATCTATCTGAATTATGACATGGCAACCCATTTAATAAAGACATCATATAGTTATATCATCTCATCCTGTTTAGTGTTTACAGTCATCATATTTTGAATTATGGCATTCTATCCATGAATGTATGTGAATTATGGCATGCCAACCTATTTAATAAACACATTATATAGTTATATCATGTCATCCTATTTACATAGTCTCATATTTTGAACTATGTCTTTCCATCTTTTTTAGTTAGCCATCATAATGTGAAATTGTGTCATGCTATCCTGTTTAGTTAGCCATCATATATGTGAAATTGTGTCATGCTATCCTGTTTGGTTAGACAACATAAATATGAATTATTTCATGCCCTCTTTTATTACCCACTATCCATTGCACCTGTCTATCATAGAATGTCTATACTTTCAATTACTTTTCTTGTTTATCAGCCATTTGAATTGGAGAGGGTGATGGCAGTATCTAAGGGAGTAAAAACATGGTCTTAAGAAAAGATAGTGCTACCAGTTGATGCAGATAGAACCACGGTTGTACTTGCCCAAGGACCAGATCCACCGCACATAACCCGGACTCTCGCAGATTGTACCCCTACCCAGTTGGACAGAGAACCAGCTACACCCCTTCTAACCCCAACCCCGGCAGATAGTAACCCAGTTCTAGTCGACACAAGACCGTCTCCACCACAGAGCACCCAAACACGAGCAGTTAGTAAGGGAACTGCAGTGCCCAAAGCACGAGGACCACCATTCCGAATCCCAACTCAACGCTTAAAGGAGAAGAAGATTTGTTCTCAGGTCAGGTTCTGTAGCTATGGTTCATACTCCTTTGCTCATGCATTACTATATTTTTTCATACCAACTATTTTCAAATTTGAAGGATGGAATTGAAACTCCAATGGCGCAACAGGTATGTTTTAAACCTGTTTCTTGAACTGGTTTGCTGTTGTGACCTGCTCTATGTTGATTTCAGTTTCAATTGAATAAACAGTTATGTTCTCATGTCATGCACATTACAAGTGTTGTCATTGCTCTATTGTTTCCCACACTTATATTTTGTCTATTCCGCTTTGTCTTGAACAAATATTATTTGAACTGTGTCTCTATCTTGGTTTGGCAACAAAAACTAGAATGATATAGACGATAAAGTGACTGTGGTACATAGATATATGTTTGTTTCATGCTGTTATCCTGTCCACTTTATTACTGAACTCATTTGCCAAAATGGGTTTCATATACAACATGGTAAACATGTGATGTGTCTGCTTGTTTCTATTTTAGAATGCAGACAAAATATTGGAGAACAGTACCGCGTTATCCAATGGTAAAGGAAGTAATGCAGATAAGGTTCAAGATAGTGAGACATCCCTGTTGGTCTCCAAGAAAGCTGATAAAAACTATCTTGATGACAGTGAGAGAATCCGAAAGTCCTGTCTTGATGTAGTGTTCGAGTTACTGGCCACTACTGCTGGCACAAGCTCTTCGAACTCGCTGCTTGAATCAGTTCGTCTTCTTGAGTCTCAACTTCAAGTTGAAAGACATTGATCGGATGTGCTGCGACAGGAAGCTGAAGGACTGAGGAAGTCCCTAAAGAATTCAGATGCATATTTCCTGGTGCAACAGCAAGCGCTGGAGGATTTAAGCGCCAAACAAGAGAAAGTTAATAAGCTTGCTAAGCATCTTGCCAGCATTATGGGTACCCAGGATATTGTTTCTTGAGATCTTCTGAAGTGGTTTCAGTTCTGGATTTGTTTTGCTGCGGCGTTTATTTGTGCTGGTCGCCAACTTTGACAACTAGTGTATATGATATGCTGCTTTGTTCCCTATATTTGCACTGGTGGCGAACTTTGATGCCCAGTGGATGTAATATGTGTAATAGCCGTGATAGCCTAGCGTTAGTTGCTTGCTTATTTATTTCCTTGTTGTCTTGTTTATTTGTTTGCTTGTAGTCATTCTAGTTCTTTTTCCGCGGTTTGCTAGTGGCTGCAGTAACCTATTTTTAAAACTAGGCCACAATAACCATGGGCTAATATTTACTGTAGTGACACTGGGCCTCCTACGGGCCGTAGAAATAGTGGGCCTTCTATGGGCCGTAGAAACAATGGGTCTTCTACGTGCCGTAGAAAGAATGAGACTTCTATGGGCCGTAGAAACAATGGGCCTTCTGTGGGCCGTATCATCAATGGGCCTTATACGGGCCGTATGATCGATTGGCCAAACATGGGCCAAACAGACCACATTATGGCCGTAAACGAGCTAGAGTTGGAATCGTCTGTTCAAGGGCCGACCATAATGGGCCATCGTTCATAGGCCGTATTTGATGACGCTATGGAAATGGCCCAACGTATTAACGGACCACAAACGGGCCAACTGTAACCACGGCCTGAATTTGGCCCACAAGCAAAAAATGACAGTAACGGGTCGTAAGTAAATGAATGCTAGAAATGAGCCCAAGAATAAATGGGCTCTGAGAAGGCCGAAAGATAACATGGGCTGGAAACGGCCCAATGGAATAATGGGCCGTTAATGGGTATAAAGTGATACACTGTTCATTACGGGCCAGTTTCACCACGGGCCGTTAATGGGTGTAAAGTGATACACTGTTCATTACGAGCCAGTTTCACCACGGGCCGTTAATAGGCCAAGAGTTACAATGGGCCTCGTATGGGCCAAAAGACGTCATGGGCCATACATGGGCCAGAAGTGAAAATGGTCTAGAATCATATTGGATGGCCCAGATGACGCTATTGGGCCTAATTCGGATAGGGCGTAACGGGCCTTGGGTTAGCGGGCTGTAAATGGGCTATATGCGAACATGTCATTAACAGGCTTTCCATGGGCCGGCCCGCCACCTTTTGACCAAGTCAAACAGGCCGGACTTTTCATAGAATGGGCCTCTGTTGGGCCGTGCCACGTGTCGACGTATCATCGGCGCCTTCTGTCCAATGAGTGGATGACATCTGTCCCAACGAGGAGCCGACACATGTTTCCTCCAGCCAATGATGATTTTACATGTGGAAATCCCCATTGGTCGGGGTTGTTAACGGGTTACCGGATCCAAAACCCGACCCGATAGCTTAACGACATTCCGTTACGATGGATGCCACATGTCAGTTACCCTTGACGAAAGCACTTCGGTGATGCGTGATTTATCGTCATGGAAGTGGACACTTCCGTGATGATAATTTTGGTAATGTCATGGAACACTTCTACGACAGCACATGTATGACTATCTTTATTCTGTCATAAAATCTTCATGGATGTACATGCATGACAAAAAACGCGACCTACTGTGACAAACACGTATGATCACAGAAGTGTATTTTTTTGTAGTGATTTAAGCTTGCTAAGCATCTTGCCAGCATTATGGGTACCCAGGATATTGTTTCTTGAGATCTTCTGAAGTGGTTTCAGTTCTGGATTTGTTTTGCTACGGCGTTTATTTGCGCTGGTCGCCAACTTTGACAACCAGTGTATATGATTTATTGCTTTATTCCCTATATTTGCACTGGTGGTGAACTTTGATGCCCAGTGGATGTAATATGTGTAATAGCCATGATAGCCTAGCATTAGTTGCTTGCTTATTTATTTCCTTGTTGTCTTTTTTATTTGTTTGCTTGTAGTCATTGCAGTACTTTTTCCGTGGTTTGCTAGTGGCTACAATAACCTATGTTTTAAAACTAGGCCACAATAACCATGGGCTAATATTTACTGTAGTGACACTGGGCCTCCTACGGGCCATAGAAACAGTGGGCCTTCTACGGACTGTAGAAACAATGGGCCTTCTACGGGCTGTATCATCAATGGGCCTTATGCGGGCCATATGATCGAGTGGCCACACATGGGCCAAACAGACTGCATTATGGCCGTAAACGGGCTAGAGTTGGAATCGTCCGTTCATGGGCCGACCATAACGGGCCATCGTTAATAGGCCGTATTTGATGACGCTATGAAAACGGCCCAACTTATTAACGGATCACAAACGGGCCGACTATAACCACAGGCTGAATTTGGCCCACAAGCAAAAAATGACAGTAACGGGCCGTAAGTAAATGAATGCTGGAAATGAGCCCAAGAATAAATGGGCTCTGAGAAGGCCGAAAGATAACATGGGCTGGAAACGGCCCAACGGAATAACGGGCCGTTAATGGGTATAAGTGATACACTGTTCATTACGGGCCAGTTTCAGCACGGGCCGTTAATGGGTGTAAAGTGATACACTGTTCATTACGAGCCAGTTTCACCACGGGCCATTAATGGGCCAAGAGTTACAAAGGGCCTCATATGGGCCGTGAAAGGATCGATATGGTCGACTAGAGGGGGTGGGGGTGAATAGGAATTTTAATCTTTCTTGTTGTTTTTAAGGCTTCGTGGATAAATAGAGTTCGCTAGATAAGCAACTAGGTGAATGCAACCTATATGACAAACAAGCTCCAAGAGAAATAAGCTAGGTAACAAACTAGATAGCACACCAACAAGCTTACAACAACAAAGTAAGGTGCGGGAAAGGATTAACCACAAGTGAGACGAGGACGCGGAT
Organism: Triticum dicoccoides; assembly: GCF_002162155.2. Lineage (NCBI taxonomy): Eukaryota > Viridiplantae > Streptophyta > Magnoliopsida > Poales > Poaceae > Triticum > Triticum dicoccoides. The sequence goes on along the minus strand of NC_041381.1, from coordinate 233,693,418 downwards.
TTTATCCCAAAGTTCACTCTTCCTTGGGGAAGAGCTACTCTCCGTTTGGAGCGGTGCCGGAGCCAAAGCTTGTGGAACGCCATCGAAGGCTCACCGTAATCTCCTTCGAGTCACCCCCAACGGATGAGCCTCGAATCACTCGGGGTTGGTCTTGAAGGAGACCACCACACCTTTACAAACTTCTCCGGAGCACACCACAAGCAAGGAAGCTTCCGGAGGAACCTCTAGCCGCCTAGGAGCCCAAGCTCCAAGAGTAACAAGTCAATGGGGAAGAAATGTTGCGGGGAACGCGATTTGGTTTGGTCAAGATGTAGATCGGGTCTTGCTCTCTCAAGCCCCAAAGTTTCAACAAGTTTGGGTGGAGGGATTGAGAGTATTGAGCAAAATGGGGTGTAGCAATGGTGGAGCTCAACAAGACATTAGGGTTAGAGGTTGGAGGTGGAAGAAGGGCATATATATAGTGTTCTTGGCCGGTGGGGATTTCTGCCCGTTGGACCCCGTGCGCACGGGCTAAGTCAGCCCCGTGCACACGGGGTACTCAGAGAGTTTACATGGTACCCCGTGTGCACGGGGGTCAAAAGACCCTGTGCGCACGGGGTACTCAGAGAGTTACACAGTACCCCATGTGCACGGGGGTCAAAAGACCCCATGCGCACGGGGTACCCAGTAACTTTGCGTTGCAAGCTTTCTGAGTACCACAACACACACACTGGATTCTTTAAGTGGTCGGAGTGGGAAGGACAAGAGAGTAAGGTTTGGCAATGGCATTCCCACATGAATTTCATCCACACAGACCCCTCCGGTCTTCCTACGACTCGAAGCAAACCAAAACTAAAAACCTTCGAAGCGTCGAAAGACCACGCCTTTGCCCTTTTTGAAATGGGGGGTCGCACATCTCCATTGTGGGCACTTAGAACCAATATCCTGAGATAAACTTTAGCAACCGATATTAGTTCAGCTAACCACATTGTCATCACACCAAAATATAGCATAAGTGCCACTTGCACTTTCAATCTCCCCCTTTTTGGTGCATTGATGACAATGTGGTTAGAGCATGGCATAGAGGATAAACAGATAAAAGGCCATGGGACAAATAATGATCATGATAGCTCCCCCTATATGTGTGCCCGAAAACAAGAATGCATCTAGTACATACATAGGAGGCTCTACCAAGATCACTATTGTCAAGTCATGAGATTAACCATAATAAACCTATAACGGTGCCTAGATCTCATGACAAAGTGTGGTGAGCAAATAATGTGAGACCCAAGATAAGCATAGATACTTGCAATAGGTTCATGATAAAGCTAGAGTCTCACAACCATAACTGAGAGGCTCACACAACCACACAAACGGAAAGAGAATAAGAGTATCTCAAGCTAACTAAAACAAACCAACAACGAGAAACACGAGGCTTGAGATCTCAACGCACACACAACACACCACCATGAACACACCACTTCTCCCCCTTTGTCATCAAGGCAACAAAAAGGAGACAAATGGCGACACCCAGACCCACTAGACAAGAGGAGCACTCGAGGCATCATCATCATCATCAAAACGCCACCCGACCATCGGGAAAGATCGAGCAGTGGCCTCACTGTCATTGTCCTCTGAACCTGGACCGACCTCCTCACCAGCTGCAGCCCTTGCTGCCTTCTTCTCGCGCCGAACAAGCTTCTCCTTGTTGATTTCCTTGATCTGACGGCGCTGAATCGACTCGCACATCTTGAACATGTTGCTCAAGGTCTTAAATAGAGACTTATTCTCTCCCTTGGCAAAGACGGCCTCAGAACCAACAGACTTGGCCTTACCTCGAGGGATCCTGTAGTAGAGGACATGCCCGGAGTGTAAGTAGTACAATCCTCAGGCCTAGGGTTGCGCCCCTTCTTGATAGGCACATAAGGAGCATGAGCAGCTGGGGTCCAGTTGGAGTTGCGCTTGGGAACAGATGTCTTGAAAGAGGTAATGTACTTGGCAGGACAGACGGTCTCAATCAAAGCCTGCATGAAAGGAGCATAGATCAAGGACTTGTTGTCTTGCACACACTAACGAAGCTCATAGTACATGAAATCCAGAACATCCACTTTCTTCTTCTGATGAAGATACACAAAGACATCTAGCATGGAGCTCCAAATGTTGTGGGAATCCCCGACTTTTGGAGTGAGGGTATACCTCTGGATATGGCGCATAGTGTCATAGAGGGGCAAGAGATCTTTGATTGACCCAGTGACAAACAACTTCTCTTGTTTGTAAGCAAAGGCAATCTCATCCTTAGTGTGCTGCCCATTTTCCCTAACAATGCCAAACTCATCAGAAACAGCCTCTGCATCCATAAATGGGTAGGGAATGATCTTAGAGAACTCTGCCATAGGAGCCAAGCACCGATGCGTTCCAGACATCCAAGTGAGGGTGCGAGCAGAGTCATTGGAGAAATACAGAGTGGCAAAGAACTGCATCACTAGATCTTCATTATAGGGATGGTTGAAGGTGACAAATGGAATAAGACCCAATCTACCAAGAGCGGAGTACACACCGGGATACAGATGATCATTGTCACGCAAACTCTTAGTGTTGACTTGCTTGTGAGGAGCAAACTTCTTTGACTTGGTCATAAGAAGCTCATGATAGACCCTTTGCTGAAACTCGTTCTTGAAGCGAGGATCCATTCCAATCCCAATGGCAGCTGCATAAGGATGGCTCTGTCTCTCAGCCCAGAGCTCTGGCTTGGTCCACTTGGCAAGAGGCATATTCCGGAGGTCATGCCCACCCGGAATGGATTTCTCGGGACTAGACACCTCTTCCTCTTCTTCATCTTCCTCAACACGATCATCCTCTTCTTCTATCTCATCATCAACATTGGGGTTGTGATAGTAAGCATCATCTTGCGAGTCATATTCTTCCTCAGAATCATCGGAGGCCTCAACAACTGGCCGCTTTGAGGATGCACGGAGAGCACGGCCCTAACTAGACCCAGACCCCTGACCAATGCCTTCAGATGGCTGACGACGAGCAATGGTGAAGTCCTTTGATCCTCCTTTTGCGTGCTCGTGACGAAGCTCAGCCCTCTTGTCAGCTGAGTCTAAAACACATGCAAACACCCAACAACACAAAGCAAGAAACAAAAATGAGTACAAGTGCATGAAGGATGGCAAAGAGATAGACAGACGACAACCAGATAGGTCCTGGATAGCCCGTGCGCACGGGGGTTTAGACCCCATGGACATGGGGGTCCCGTGCGCACGGTACATGACCGTGAAAACGGGACCCCATGCGCATGGGGGTCAAACACCTCGTGGACACGGGGGTCTCCCAGTGGCAGCCACTTCCATAACGAACTCCGGGAGTGGGTGCAGCAGAGGGACCATAGGATCTATGCACTAGACATCTATCTACAAATTAGTTGAGGCCAAACGGATCTAGGAAGCAAGGAAACCCTAAGGCTAGAAAATTAGATAGGAACTCAAGGAGAGATCAAGGGGACAGGACTAACTGGAGGAGGACCCCATCTTGATGCAGATCCACGGAGAAAGAAGCCTGGCCAAGCCCGGAGGAGCTCCGGCGAGCGGAGGCAGCGCTGGAGGTTTCCAGGGGAGTGGAGGGGGCGAATGGGCGGGAATGAACCCGAGCCCCCCCCCCCATGCCCCACCTCTTCAGGGCCAGAAACCGCAGACCCCGTGCACATGGGCTAAGTGAGCCTCGTGCACACGGGGGTCCCGTGCGCACGGTACAAAGCCCGTGGGCACGGGGTATTCACGAACTTTGACATGAGTTATTTTTTTGAATATAGGGCTGAGTGTAGACTCTTACCCCTTCTTCACCAAAACACTCGGTCTATATTTCTGAATACGCCGCAAAGGATGTCCTATCACTATGAGAAGGGTATATGTGGAGCACTTGTACCAGAAGAGAAGCGAGAACACCCACCAAAAGAACGAGAAAAAGACCAGAAAACCAACACACCACACACACGAAGCAAACACGGACACAACCCTCAAGAGAGAGCGGTGGACGAAGCCACCATGTTTGAGTTTATTTGGTATGGCACTGCGAAGATATGAACCTGGGGCCCAAGACCAATACTCATCTTTGAAGCACAAGTACTATCTAAAATGGCTAATGTGAAAGATTGTGTTTGATTTATGCACTTCTAGGATAAGATAACTCATGAGTTGAGCTAGCTCCCCCTAGACATGTGCCTACATCTAAGCAATATAATACATGAGTATGTGTGTGTGAGCAAGGATTCCATCCCAATTTACTTATATCCACGATATTTAGCTCATGCCTTAACTCGCGGAATCTTGCTTCTTCAAGAGGCTTGGTGAAGATGTCTGCTAGTTGATTCTCGGTGTTGACATGGATTAAGTCAATGTTTCCCTTTGCCACATGATCTCTAATGAAATGATGTCGAATCTCAATCTGCTTGGTCTTGCTATGTTGAACTGGATTCTCGGCGCTCTTGATAGCACTTTCATTGTCACACCAAAGAGGCACTTTGTCACATTTGACACCATAATCCATCAAAGTTTGCCTCATCCATAATAATTGAGTACAACAACTTCCGGCGGCAATATACTCGGCTTTGGCCATAGAGAGAGATATACAATTTTGCTTCTTTGAAGACCAACTTACCAACGATCTCCCTAGGAATTGACATGAACCGGAAGTGGACTTGCGATCAACCTTGTTTCCGGCCCAATCCGAATATGAGTATCCCATTAACCCAAAAGATGATCCTTTGGGATACCAAAGGCCCAAGTTTAGGGTATCAACCAAATATCGAAGGATTCTTTTCACTGCCGAAAAGTGGCTCTCCTTGGGAGATGATTGAAATCTTGCACACATACACACACTCAACATAATATCTGGCCTAGATGCATGAAGGTAAAGCAAGGAACCGATCATAAAGCGATATAGCTTCTGATCCACTTCTTTACCATTGGGATCAAGATGAAGCTGACCATTTGTGGGCATGCGTGTCTTCATTGGCTTTACATCTTGCATTTTGAACCTCTTGAGCATGTCTTGGATATAACGTGATTGGTTGATGAAGCTTCCTCCTCTCAATTGCTTCACTTGAAAACCGAGGAAGAACTTCAACTCTCCCATCATGCTCATGGAAAATTCCTTAGTCATAAGATTCTCAAACTCAATGTTAATAGCATGGTTAGTGGACCCAAAGTAATATCATCAACATATATTTGGCAGACAAACAACTCTCCTTTTACCCTCTTCGTGAAGAGAGTGGAATCTATTACCCCAATCTGGAACCCCTTCTCGCTTAGGAAAGTCGTAAGGTGATCATACCAAGCACGAGGTGCTTGTTTGAGTCCGTAGAGTGCCTTATGGAGTTCATAAACGTGAGAGGGGTGATCGGGGTCTTTGAAACCGGGAGGTTTCTTGACATACACCAGCTCCTTAAGAGGACCATTAAGAAATGCACTCTTCACATCCATTTGATATAATTTAAAATCATGATGAGAGGCATAAGCAAGCAAGATGCGAATGGATTCGAGACGGGCAATGGGGGCAAAAGTTTCACCAAAGTCCAAACCTTCAACTTGGGTAAAACCTTGTGCCACGAACCTTGCCTTGTTCCTTATTACTTGGCCATGTTCATCTTGTTTGTTATTGAAAATCCACTTTGTCCCAATGACATTATGATATTCCTTGGGTCTTTCCACAAGGGTCCACACTTTGTTGCGGGTGAAGTTGTTGAGTTCTTCATGCATGGCATCAATCCAATCCGGATCTTCAAGTGCATCTTCCACCTTAAGGGGCTCAACACAAGAGACAAACGAGTGATGTTCACAAAAGTTTGCCAAACGTCTACGAGTAGTTACCCCCTTTTTGATGCTTCCGTAAATGTTCTCGGTGAGATGTTGAAGATGTTTTAGCTTGGCGGCCACTTTTTGATCTTTGAGGTCAAGCTCTTCTTCACTTGGTTTTGGACATGATGAAGAAGCTTGCCCTTGGGAATGTTTTAGCCTTGGAGACACTCTTCTCTTTGCAACCACAAGTTCTTGCTCATTAGGAAGTGATGAGGACGAAGACACTTGCGGTTGGGGTTGATCTTGATCTTGATCATGACCTTGAGCTTGATCTTGAGCCTCAATGATTGGTTTTTCATTATTTGGAAGAGTTTGCTCTTGATCTTGCTCAGGAATATGAGGGACTTGATCTTGTTCTTGGATAGGTTCATGACCTCCCGAAGCATCTTGTACAAGTGGTGTCGGTGATGACTTCCCTTATGGAGACTCCACAAGATGGGCTCTTACTCCTTCTTCTTCTACTTGGACATGGGGTGTTTCTGTGGAAGATGTGACCTATCCCCATTGTCCTTATAGCTTGTGAAGGAGCCTCATCACCTATAACACTAGGGACAATTTGCTCCGCACAGGAGCCATTATCTTCATCAAACTCCACATTTACCGTTTCCTCAATGCACCCAGTGGATTTATTGAGAACTCGGTAAGCATGAGAGTTTGATGCATATCGAACAAATATGCCCTCATAAGTTCTAGACTCAAATTTAGCTAACCAGGATTTCTTGTTTAAAATGAAACACTTACAACCGAATACCCGAAAGTATTTGACGTTAGGCTTTCTCCCGATTAGGAGCTCATACGGGGTCTTGTTCTTGAGCTTGCGAAGATAAAGCCGGTTTGAAGCATGGCAAGCGGTGTTGATGGCTTCGGCCCAAAGCTTGTATGGAGATTTGTACTCATCAAGCATGGTCCTAGCCATCTCAATAAGAGTCTGATTCTTCCTCTCCGCAACACCGTTTTGTTGGGGAGTATATGGTGCGGCATATTGGTTCTTTATCCCCTCTTCACTCAAGAATTCATCCATTGTATAGTTCTTGAACTCGGTGCCATTGTCACTTCGAATTGCCTTGATCTCACAGTTATGTTGACGTTGAGCTTCTTTGGCAAAGTTGATGAAGGTTTCTTGAGTTTCATCTTTAGTCTTGAGGAAGAACACCCAAGTATATCTTGTGAAGTCATCAACAATGACAAGGCAATACCTCCCTCCCTCCCAGACTATCATATGTTGGAGGCCCAAATAGATCCAAATGAATAAGCTCAAGGGGCCTCAAGGTGGTGATGACAGTCTTCACTTTACGAGCTTTTTCATGGAGCTTTCCGGCAATTCAAGCACTACAAGGATGATCTTTGGAAAAATACACATTGGTTAGTCCAAGGATGTGCTCCCCCTTTAAGAGAACTTGTAAATTTCTCATACCCACGTGGGCTAGCCTACGGTGGCATAGCCACCCCACGTCGGCCTTGGCCATTAGGCATGTTGCAAGATGAGTTTTCTCTTTTGAGAAATCAACCACGTAAAGGTTGTCTTCAACATGCCCAACAAATACCACTTTGAGATTGCTTCTCTTAAAGACGGTCACATGGAATTCACCGAAATGTGAATCATATCCGGCACGAGCCAATTGAATAGTTGAAAGTAAATTGTAGTGAAGGGATTGGACAAGCATGACATTTGAAAGTGACGAATCATTAGAGATTACCACCTTGCCCAAACCCAATACCTTGACCTTGCAATTGTCAACAAAAGAGATGTTCGAAGAGGCCTTGAGTGAATCAACAAACTCCACAAGCATCTCCCTTTCTCCGGTCATATGATTGGTGCAACCACTATCGATCACCCATTGAGTTACACCGGAGACATAGTCCTACAAGAATCAAGCTTTGGTTATAGGTACCCATTTTGCAATGGGTCCTGGTGAGTTAGCAACAAGGATCTTGGGGGCCCAGATGGTCTAAGAATAATCATCATAGTTAGTCCCAACAAATTTTGCAAAGGTATAGCCATCATCTCCTCTCATGAGGACATAAGATGGATTGTTCTTGCTAGCAAAATTCTTGAGAGTGGCCTTGTCCCTAGTGACCTTGCCACTCCCAACACCCTCCTTCTCCTTCTCCTTCTCCATGTGCCCTTCTTGCACAAACACTACCTTTTGGGGAAGGGAAGGAGTCGGACCGATCTTCTTCTTGTTGTTCTTCTTCTTTTTCTTACCATTCTTAGATGCGGGATCAAACCCAACTCCCTCCTTGGCAACACACTCCTTTTGGTTGCTCAAGAGGTCATTTAGGTTTTTCTCCCCTTGGATGCATGATACAAGCCCTTTCTCAATTTGGGCATTCAACTTCTTATTCTCCTCTTGAAGGGAGGCGCAATCATGAACAAAGTTAACCGTACAAGCATCATCATCTAAATCTATATGAGGTACGGAAGTGAGAGCTTTAATGGTTGTTGCTTTTAGTTGGGCATAAGACTCGGTGAGGGCAATGAGGTCACCTTTGACAACCTTGGAACTAATCACAAGGAACTCATGCTCCTCAACAAGTCTTGTATGGTCAACTAGAAGCTTTTCAACTCTAACATTAAGAGCATCTTTGTTCTCAAGAGCAAGTTGCAAAGCATCATTGGTTTTAACAAAGTCAATTTGACGAGCAGATAAGGCTTTCTCAAGTGATGCTCTCATGACACTCTCTTCATTAAGTTCGTGCTCGAGGAGATCAACTCTGTCTTTTTCCTCCATAAGGAGGTTTTCAACGTTCTTAGTAAAGTCATCGCGTTCGGCAAGTGACTTAAGGACATCGCCAAAACGAGCACGAGCTTAACCATGAAGAGTTTTCATGAAAGCCATTAAGGAACCTCATCATTATCCATGCCCTCCTCACACTCATCCTCCACTATCTCACATGAGACATTGGGAGTGTAGTTGTCGGGTTTCTTGGATTTGGACTTAGTTTTTACCTCTTTGGCCATGAGACACCGATGAGTGAACGGCATGTCCTCATTTGGAGAGTTGAAGAGGCCGATGGTGGAGGAGGAGATAGTGGCATGCATGTCAAAGGCGGTCGTCCCCACTTGATCATCATCACCATCATCTTCGTCTCCAGACATGTATTCTTCAAGAACAAGTGCCTTGTCATCCTTTCTCTTTGCAAACTTGGTGAACTTGTTCTTCTTAAGCACAAGCTTCTCGGACTTGTCTTCACGTCTCTCATACGGACAATCATGAACAAAATGTCTTGGGCTATCACAATTGTAGCATTTCCTTCACCCAAAGGATCTTCCTTCAAGAGTTTTCCTTTGTTTGCCATGGTCCTGGAGTACTTCTTGACTAAAAGAGCCAAGTCTTCTGCAAAATCATTTGCCGGGCACAAGGTGTCATTGTCCTCCTCACATATCTCTTCACTCACTTCTTCCTCCCTTGAGGGTTAGCTTACCACTTTCTTGGCCTTCAAAGCAAGATTGGAGTTCTTGGTTGCTTGAGCTATTGCAAATGTTTTCTTAGACTTGGTTTCCAAAAGAACATGGGTAGAGAAAGTGGAGACAACTTGAGCCGCGATCAACTTGTGATAGTCCGGACGTTGATGAACCATCATGACCATGGTATGTTCCGTGAGAACCATAGCATCTATGAACTTGTCCTTGATGAAATCATCATTTGCCCAAGTGCACCCAAAGATTCTCAAGTTGAGTACAAGCGACTTCAACCTTCGGTAAACCTCTTCTCCGGACTCACCCTCATTCCTCAAAAAGAGATTGACTTCTTGCTTGAGCAAAGCCAACTGAGATCTTCAAATTGCTTCATCTCCTTGAAGAGCCTCCACAAGGCAATCCCAAATTTCTTTTGCGGTTTTGAGAAGAGCAATGGAGTCACTATAGTCTTCAGTCACAGCTGTGCGAAGCATGTTGTGTGCGGTTGCATTGAGTTGGTCATCAACCACTTACCTTGGAGTGAGATTCATTGGGTCCTTAGGGTTGAGTCCATTGACCACAATCCACCACAATTGAGTTGAAGGACTGCGCATGTGAGACTAAATATTTAGCTTCCACTTAGCAAATGCATTAGCTTTCAAAGGGGCGGAGGCCCAACAGGATTAATGCGAGGATGTTGCAAAGGTTGAGGGGAGTAAAAGGGTTCCACAACATTGTACTTGGGCACTTGAGTACGAGCCAGAGAAGCAAGAGGTTCCCTCGAGTCCTCCGCATCATGAACAACATTTGGGTCAAACGAGTTTGATGCGGAGGTTGATGGCTTCAAGCGATCATCAATTTCCTCCTTGACCGAGGACCGAACTTCTTTCAACATAGAGGCTTTGAGGCCCGCAAACATTGAAAGAATATTGAGCGCGGTCAAAGGGGACCCGGGTCAGGAGGAGCGGTGGGAGCAATGACCGAGGCACCAAGTGCCTCGTTCACGGAGGGGGGGGGTAGGTTTTGACCATCCCTCGCAATAGGTGTGTCACCTCCCTCATTCCCTAGATCCACCATATCCTCTAAGGTTGTAAAACATTATATTAGAGCACGAGGCTCTAATACCAAATGAAAGGATCGATACGATCGACTAGAGGGGGGGGGGGAGGGTGAATAGGAGACTACAAATTTTAATCTTTCTTGTCGTTTTTAAGGCTTCACGGATAAATAGAGTTTGCTAGATAAGCAACTAGGTGAATGCAACCTATATGACAAACAAGCTCCAAGATAAATAAGCTAGGTAACAAACTAAATAGCACACCAACAAGCATACAACAACCAAGTATGGTGCGGGAAAGGATTAACCACAAGTGAGATGAGGACGCAGATTTTATCCCGAAGTTCACTCTTCCTTGGGGAAGAGATACTCTCCATTTGGAGCGGTTCCGGAGCCAAAGCTTGCGGAACGCCACAAAAGGCTCACCGTAATCTCATTCGAGTCACCCCCAACTCACGAGCCTCGAATCACTCGGGGTTAGTCTTGAAGGCGACCACCACACCTTTACAAACTTCTCCGGAGCACACCACAAGCAAGGAAGCTTCCGGAGGAACCTCTATCCGCCTAGGAGCCAAGGCTCCAAGAGTAACAAGTCAATGGGGAAGAAATGTTGCGGGGAACATGATTTGGTTTGGCCAAGATGTAGATCGGGTCTTGCTCTCTCAATCCCCAAAGTTTCAACAAGTTTGGGTGGAGGGATTGAGAGTATTGAGCAAAATGGGGTGTAGCAATGGTGGAGCTCAACAAGACATTAGGATTAGAGGTTGGAGGTGGAAGAAGGGCATATATATAGTGTTCTTGGCCGGTGGGGATTTCTGCCCGTTGGACCCCGTGCGCATGGGCTAAGTCAGCCCCGTGCGCGTGGGGTACTCAGAGACTTTCACACCACCCCGTCCGCACGGGGGTCAAAAGAGCCCGTGCGCACGGGGCACTCAGAGAGTTTACATGGTACCCCATGCACATGGGGGTCAAAAGACGCTGTGCGCATGGGGTACACAGAGAGTTACGCAGTACCCTGTGCACACGGGGGTCAAAATACCCCGTGCGCACGGGGTACCCAGTAACTTTCTATTGCAAGCTTTCTGAGTACCATAGCACACACACTAGATTCTTTAAGTGGTCGGAGTGGGAAGGATAAGAGAGTAAGGTTTGGCAATGGCATTCCCACATGACTTTCGTCCACACAAACCCCTCTTAATAGTGCTGTCTTTCCTACGACTCTAAGCAAACCAAAACTAAAAACCTTAGAAGCATCGAAAGACCACGCCTTTGCCCTTTTTGAAATGGGGGTCACACATCTCCATTATGGGCACTTAGAACCAATATCCTAAGATAAACTTTAGCAACCGATATTAGTTCAACTAACCACATTGTCATCACACCAAAATATAGCATAAGAGCCACTTGCACTTTCAGGCCGAAAGACGTCATGGGCCATACATGGGCCAGAAGTGAAAACGGGCTAGAATCATATTGGATGGCCCAGATGACGCTACTGTGCCTAATTCAGATAGGGCGTAACATGCCTTGGGTTAGCGGGCTGTAAATGGGCTATATGCGAACATGCTGTTAACAGGCTTTCCATGGGCCGGCCCGCCACCTTTTGACCAAGTCAAATGGGCCGGCCTTTTCGTAGGAATGGGCCTCTGTTTGGCCGTGCCACGTGTCGACGTATCATAGGCGCCTTCTGTCCAATGAGTGGATGACATCTGTCCCAACGATGAGCCGACACGTGTTTCCTCCAGCCAATGATGATTTTACACGTGGAAAATCCCCATTGGTCAGGGCTGTTAACGGGTTATCGGATCCAAAACCCGACCCGATAGCTTAACGGCATTCCATTATGGTGGATGCCACGTGTCGTTCACCCTTGACGAAAGCATTTCTGTGACGCGCGATTTATTGTCATGGAAGTGGACACTTCCATGATGATAATTTTGGTAATGTCACGGAACACTTCTACGACAACATAGGTATGACTATCTTGATTCTGTCATAAAATCTTCATGGATGTACATGCATGACAAAAATGCGACCTCCTGTGACAAACACGTATCATCACGGAAGTGTATTTTTTGTAGTGTCTGCCTCCGCTGCTGAGACAACCAACGATTCAGGGTGAACAGTCCAATGTTGTGGCTCCTCCCCATAATGATGGTTTATGCCGCAAGTGTGGACAGCCAGGACACCTTGCTCTCAACTGTCACCCAGGTCAGCCGCATAATGCTTCACGTCCTCCTATTGGTCGTAAGAAGGGTCGTCGAACCCATCATACCGGAATTTGTAGTGCCGGACCACCTGCTATGAGTGTTGGTCAAGTCACCCATGTCAAGATTAAAGAAGCTCATGAGTCTCCAAAAATCGTGATGGGTAACCTTCGCGTTAATTCAGTGCCAGATTCTGTTCTCTTCGATTCAGGAGCATCACATGCTTTTGTGTCCCAACAATTTGCTCAGTTGCATGGGTGGGATATGGAAAATTTGCCCACTCCCTTAGCGATTCAATCTCCGGGATCCAAGTCGCAAACCACAATGTTATGCCCTCGCAACCAAATCGAGATTGGAGGTCTACTTTTTCCGGCTTCTCTCATTGTACTCGGACCTTCCAACATAAAAATCATTCTTGGTATGGACTGGTTGACAACCCATAGTGCTAAGATCGACTGTGCTACCAAGACAGTCCAACTCACTCACCCTTCTGGCCAGATAGTCCAATACTCAATCCTAGCAGCTCAGGATGCCAAGAATCAAATATATGTTCTAAATGCATTGAATGCCTCACCTCTTGAGGGAATAGAGAACATTCCAGTTGTTTGTGATTTCAAAGATGTCTTCCCAGAATAACTTCCAGGAATACCCCCTGCTAGAGCTGTCGAATTCGTCATAGACTTGAAGTCGGGCACTACTCCTATTGCCAAGCGACCCTACAAGATGATGCCTCATGAACTCCTTGAGCTTAAGGAGGAAATCGACACTTCACTTCGTCAGGGTTTTATCCGTCCAAGTTCCTCTTGTCGGATGTTGGGTTCCGGTAGACCCTTAAGGTTCGAACTCTGGGGTGCACACGAAGATTTCTTCCCTACCAATCTACGTCTGATTGTATCAAGAGGATCTAAGCTAAAAATGATGAACAACACAAGGGACACAAGATTTATACTAGTTCGGGCCACCGTTGTGGTGTAATACCCTACTCCAGTGTGTGGTGTGGTGGATTGCCTCTGGGGATGATGATGAACAGTACAAGGGAAGATCAGCCCCGCGAGAGGTGTTCTTGAGCTAGTGCGATGAACTGCTTGGGTGAGTTCGATCGCCTCTCTCTCTAATGAGCGCTCGATCTGTCCCCAAACTGGATCCCTCTCTACTGTGGTGGCTAGTCCTATATATAGAGGCCCTGGGCCTCTTCCCAAATATTGAGCGGGAAGGGCGCCAACATGTCACAACCCTAGAGTTTGTTTGCAAGTAGTTGCATAATCATCCATGCATCATGTCTAATTTTATTGGAAACCTGAAATGGGGGTGATCAAACCCTAGCACTTTAAAATCCAAATAGGCCCAGCTTAAAAAAATGCATTCAATGAACCCAAAATGCTTCCATCAATGTTTGGTGATTTTGGCAAGGCCTTGGGTCCAAACCAAAAATAGTGAACATTTTTGTGAAATATTTTGGGCATTGAACTTAAATCATTATTGTATTTGCATTTGGAATTATATTCATAATATGTGGAATATATTAAATACCCTGAAACAATTTATGTGCATTTGGCTGGGTCCATTGTGGCAACATAAATATTTTAGTGCAGTTTGGCACTAGTTTTGAATTTTGCTTAGATTTAGAACAGTGGCAAAGATTTAAATAAAAACAAAAAAACAGAAATAGAAAAGGGAAAGAACAGACTCACCCGGGCACTTACTTGGCACTCTAGCCCACCTGGCGGCCCATCTGAACTGGCCGGCCGAGCCCACCTCCTCCTCTCTGTCGTCTTCCTCCACCTCGCCCCAAAGCAGCTCGGTGGCGAGCGCCGACGCCACCCGTGCCACCTCCTGCCAGCTAGCTTGCGTGGCGCCACGGACAGACCCGCGGGAGCCGTCTCGATCGCGCTGACCGCCCCGCCACTCTCCCCCTCGCCTTCCTCTCGCCCTCTCCACCATGGCCGAGACGCCCGCGAGCTCGCTGCCGCTATAGCCGCAACCACCGTGCTCCCCTCGCCTTGCCGTTCGGTCCCCTAGCTCTGCCTTGCCTTATCCTTCTTCCACCCCGAGCCACGCCACCGCAGGAGCCCTACATCGCCGCCACGAGTCATCTTCCCCGAGCACGGTCGCCGGACTCCATCGACGGATTCGTCGCCTTCCAGTCGTCCCCGAGCCAGCTGAGCCTGTCGTCGACCTCACCGTGAGCCCTGGATTATTTCCCCTCACCTCTCCCTCTCTGGTCCGTCCCCTAGCTAGTTGCGTCGCCACGGCCGTAGCTCGCCATCCGCCATGGCCGGCGAGCCCCGTGCTCCCGAGCTCCTGCACTTGCGTTCGTTGCACCGGTGTGCTCCTGGTGACCCCAGGAACCCGTAGAGCCTCTCAGCTGATCTCGCCGTGCCGTGTAATGTCGCACCAAACTCCGCCCGAACTCCGTCCGCTGCCATGAGGTCGCTTCCCGCGAACTCCGGCCACCCCACGCCCTCTCGTTGGTCCCTCTGGATGCGCGCGGGCATGGGATACCTCCTAGTGCCCTCGGCGCATTGATCCGTTGCCCCTGGCGCAACTCCGACGGCCGCCGCTGCGAATTGAGGTCGCCGCTGGCCTAACTCCAGCGACACTGACGTGGTGTGATTAGATTAGGTCTAATCCACCCACTAATTACCACCGCAATCACTGACACCTGGGCCCCACTAACTAACTAACCCTGGATTAGCTCCTATTTAGATTAAACTAACCTACGGGCCCCACAGGTCAGTTTGACCTGGCCCCATCACACTTTGACCGACCCCACATGTCAGTGTTGACCATGTTGACGTGTCTGTTGACCGGGCCCACCTGTCAGCGTCACTAGCCAACTCCAGTCACTGACCAGTGGACCCCACTGGTCAAGTTTGACTTGGAGGCGCCCAGTTGACCTGCTGACATCAGGGTGAAGTCATGCTGACGTAGTAATGCCTTTGCTGGATTTATTTTTATTCAGAAAATTCCAGAAAACAGTGCTAACTTCTAAACATCATAGAAATTAAACCGTAACTCCAAATGAAATAAGTTATATATGAAAATTGATCAGAAAAATCCAATCTATCCATATGCACTGGTTTCATGCATGTTTAAGCAACTTAAACCTGCTGTTTATATCAAAACATGATAATGCACTTTTTTAAGTCATAATTGAAATTTGAACTTGAACCTTGGGTCAAACTAACTCAAACCCACCTGATTATAGGTGCATTATCCCAACACACTCATTTTACCATGGCATGATCATGCATCATATTGTGCATTGCATTGATTGTGTTTCCTTCTATGTTGCCGGTATTTGTCCCCTCTCGATAGACGTGATACCGACGATGAGATCGATGACACCGATGAAGAACTATACTATCTTCGGAAGTGCCAGGCAAGCAAAACCCCCTTCTTCATTCCGATACAATCCTACTCTCTCGCTCCTGCTCTCTTTTACTACATTAGGACAACAACGATTCATCTGTTACTTGTTGCGGTAGCTAAACCCCTTTATCCTCTGCATGACCTGTCGTTGCCACAGGAAATAGATGAAACCCACTAGCATGAGTAGGAGTTGTTTGAGCCCTGTTGTGCCTACTCATTCATGCTTGTTTGTCATGCCTGCTACTGCTTAGAGTTGAGTTAGGTCTGATTCATCGAGGATGAATCAGAGGTGTGTGAACATGTCCTACTATGTGTGAGCTAAGTGTGTGAACACGATTTGGTAAAGGTAGTGGTGAGAGGCCATGTAGGAGTACATGGTGGATTGTCTCATTGAAGCCGTCCTCAGGAACTGAGTTCTGTGTTTGTGATCCATGAAACAACTACTACCATGCATTGGGCCCTGAAATATGACCCCGCTCGACTTCTTAATCACCCTTGTCCTCCGTCCAGGAGTTGCAAGTAGTTTCTGGTGTTCGTAGTATGCTGGAGGCCGTGCGAAGCGCTGACCGGAGGGGTGGGTTGTGATGCGGTAGGCACGTGGCCGGGTATACCGGGCGCCCGTTTGGTGTCGCGGAACCCTGTACACATCGTTCGGGGCCGTATGTCGAAACCTCGTCCGGACTCCCTACGGATGGAACCTAAATAGGCGATAAACCTGGACTAGAGACTTGAGTGTTTAGGTAGGTCGTGGTCTACACCCACGTTGGCTTTCGCTTGAAGTCTGCCGAGCACATGTCGTGTGCAGACGCTAAGTGGTGGAAACATGTATGAAGAAGTACACCCCTGCAGGGTTAACATCATCTATTCGAATAGCCGTGTCCACGGTAAAGGACTTCTGGGTTGCCTATAACAGTTCATAGACAAGTGAAGGTGGATACTCTAAAATACGCAAGATAAGCATGAGTGCTATGGATGGCATTCTCCTAGGGAGACGGGAGCGGAACCATAGTGGTGTATTGTTATGGTGAATATGTGGACTCGTGTGCGCCACCTCAAAGAGTTACTTGCAGTCGTAATTTAGGATAGCCACCGAGTCAAAGCTGGCTTGCTGCAATTAAACCCCACCACCCCTTTGTTGATAATGATGCATATGTAGTTAGTTCTGATGTAAGTCTTGCTGGGTACATTTGTACTCACGTTTGCCTATTTTATGTTTTTGCAGAGAGACTTCAGTCTCACTAGTAGTTCCGCGTGAACTTCGACGTTTAGCTTCTTACCTCATCTACAATCTTGTGCCCTCGGCAGGATATGGTAGTTAGTCAGGCTTCTCAGCCTTTTTCATTTGTAGTTGTCTGTACTCAGACATGTTAAGCTTCCGCATGTGCTTTGACTTGTATGCTTTGAATGTTGGGTGATGGGACCTATGTTTGTAATATCTCGCTCCTTGGAGCCTATTGAATAAAATACTTGAGTTGTAGAGTCATGTTGTGATGCCATGTTGTATTTGCACATATCGAGCATATTGTGTGTATGTTATTGAAATGCTTGGTATGTGTGGGATCTGACTATCTAGTTGTTTATCCTTAGTAGCCTCTCTTACTGGGAAATGTCTCATAGTGCTTCCACTGAGTCATGGTAGCTTACTACTGCTCTGGAACACTTAGGCTGGCCGGCATGTGTCCTTCTTTGTTCCTGTGTCTGTCTCTACAAGGAAATGTCACACGATGAATACCGGAGTCCTGTTAGCCCGCTACAGCCCGGTTTACTAGAGTCCTGCTAGCCCAGTGCTATAGCCTGGATTCACTCACTGATGACCGACACGTTAGATGCTGGGTCATGTATGCCTGTCCCTGTAAGTTAGTCCCACTTTGGGTTCATGACTAGCCATGTCAGCCCGGGCTCCTTGTCATATGGATGCTAGCGACACTATCATATACGTGTGCCAGAAGGCGCAAACGGTCCCGGGCAAGGTAAGGCGACACCCGTGGGAATACCGTGTGTGAGGCCGCAAAGTGATATGAGGTGTTACATGCTAGATCGATGTGCCATTGAGTCGGGGTCCTGACAGAACAACACCCATTTTGAAGGGGAACATATAGTAAATGTTATCCTGACTAAAGTTGGTCTTCGGCTGCCAAAGGCACTGGCGATGACACCGTCTTGGGCTCCACGGTGACCTCCATCCTACTGCTTCGCTGGTCTTGGTCTCGTTGCACTGAAATGGCAACCTTTGCCTGATGCCTCGGTACTCCGCGTCTGCGCTTGCCCCCTTTGCACCAAAGAGGAAACAAGGACACTGCACAGGCCGGCGCACGCCTGGTGCCCGCCTGGTCTCGATCGTCATGGCTTGCATCACGAGCACCTCATGAGGTACCCTGCCTTGATCTCTCCGCCTCCTCGCGAGCCTGCCTAGCGAGGGTGTTCCTGAGGTAGCCTTGCATCGTCTGCCTCGCGAGGCTTGGCCCCTCGTGAGGGTCTTGAATCTTGTGCTGATGAAGATGGGCCATACTGGGCCACCACTTGAGACACGCCGCAGGCCGCACACAGGCAAGTCTGGGGACCCCCGTTCCCAGAACGCCGACAGTAGCCCCCGGGCCCAAGGTGCGCTTGGACTTGGCTTAGCAGAGAAGCGAAGGGGCAAGTGCGGAGCGTCGCGGGCCCCATCAGCCTACAGCCTTGGGCGCCGCGTGGCGGTTGATTGGACGTGGGTGTCTCCCCTTCCCCATGCTCCCTCATTATGCGCCTGGCTAGGCGGCCATGAGGCTTGTACACAGTTATCCTCCCTTTGCAGCTTACGCGCTCCTTGTTCCTCTTTCCTCCTCGAGCCTCTGCTTCCGTCTCGAACCCATCTCGAGCTCTTCCCCCTTCCCGTTGCCATGGCGCCGATGAAAAAGGATAAGGGGAAGAAACCTGCGCCTTCGACCAGCACGTCTCCGGCGGCTGCTCCCGCCGTCGACAAATCGCTCATACTCAACCTGGAGGCCCTGGAGAAGGCCTACTCCGCGCTTGCCTCCAGCTTCAATGAGTGCGGGAAGACGACGGTCTGGCCCGCGTCCCACGCCTCCTTCGACAGGGTCGTCACGGAGGTCCGATTCTTCGCCGACGCCTTGTGGGCAGGCCTGGTTCCCCCCTTTTCCGCCTTCTTGAACGCGGTGTTTTCCCATTACCAGATCCACATGATGCATCTTGGCCCCCAATCTGTTGCTTTGCTTGCTGTCTTCGCCTTCGTCTGCGAGGCCATGGTGGGGATTCCCCCTTCCGTTGCCCTTCTGCGCCACTTCTCTCTGCGCTTGTCTGACCCTTCCCGGTGCTCGGGATGCGTGAGCTTCTAGGCCGTGCCGGAGACGGCCGCCTCGGGGATCGATTTCGGCCTCCCCCCTTCCGCGAGCGGGTTCCGGGAGTGGTGGCTGTATGTGGATGTTGTGGTGCCCAGTCCCCTGCTCGCGCACCCGATGTTGCCTGCCATTCCCAATCCTGGCTAGGGGCACGAGAAGCTCACGAGCCCCGAGCTTGCCTTCACCTGGCATCGCTTAGAGAGGTTGGGGGAGCCCGGGGTGACGGCGCCCCGGGTGGTGAAGGAGTTTCTCCAGCGTCGCATCGCTCCTCTCCAGCGCCATTCTCACCCAATGTGGGCTTACTCCGGTCGTCAGGACCGCATGAGGCTCCAGGAAGGGGATCTCACGCCTGAGACGCTGAAGAAGGTGTTGCTGGTCCTGACTGGCGACGCCTCTCCTGGCAGCGTCCGTCACGGGGGCGCCCTGTTGTATCTTTGCTCAAATAGGGTTGACTTCATGAAGCAGATGCCCCACTTCGACGAATGGGGCTTGCGCTCGGCTAGCCTCGTGGGCCCCGTAAGAACCCGGTTGCTGTGGTCCTTCCCCCGGCCGCCTGCGCCGACCTTGCCTCAGGAGTTGCTGCAGGGAGGCAAGCATTGGCAGGAGCCGGGGGCCTGATGTCGTGGTGCTGATGTCGCGCGAGGCTCCTGAAGGGTCATCCTCCGGAGCTGATGGTACCCCTCGCGAGGTGGTGGCTGACGAGGGAGCGCGACCTGCTGCTCCCAAGGCCAAAGCCTCCAAGGCCTCGGCAGGCCACCAAGAGATGGCACCTGATCGCTCCACTCAGGCTGGTGCCCTTGATGTAGGCCGTCCCGATGCCTCGGCTCCTATGCCGCGCGCCGGCCGTCACGTCGTGAGCTTGGGCCGATTTCCGCATAGATTTTGAGGCCCTTCGCAAGAGGAAGGAGGCTTCCGGTGGTGGTGATCGCCCGTACCGCCCGCTGACGCACATGAAGTACTTTGCCATGGACGAGTAAGTCCCTCCTTTTCATAGTTCCTTGCCCGCCTCTCCCTTTGTTGACAGTGGCCTTTCACGATTCCTTCTGATGAGCCTATGGAGCCAGATGAGGAGCCGCTTCCTCAGGCTTCTCCTACATCACCGACCCCGATCGCCCTGAGTCCGTGCGTCGCTCTTGGTGCGAGCTCGACTGGAGATGCAGGCCGGCTTGCGGCGCGCCTTGAACCTGTCGGTGCGCCGCTCTTCCATCGTGAGCTATTCTTGGGCACGACCAACTTGCCCCGAGCTCCTCCACTGACCATAGGTGGCGAGTGGCTGAAGTTGGTCTTTGGGTCCTCAGCGGGAGGTGGATCGGCGCCCGGTTGGGTCCCTTGCGGGGCCCGCCCGACGATCGCAGGGGCACCAGCCCCCAGCCCCCTGCCGAGAGGGGGCGAACCACTCCGAGGCCCTCCACCAGCGTTGATGGCGGAGGATGGTGTTGACGACGTGCTTGGGAATGCGCAGGATCGCAACGCTGTCCGCCAAGAGTTCCTCCAGAGGGCAGCCGATGCAGTGAGCCAGCTCGGTGCAGAGCTGGCGGCTGAAGACGCGCGTCTCGTAGCTGAAGGCTTGAGGCTGGTCGAGGAGCGGCGTAAGCTGAAGGCGGCTGTCGGTCTCCCACGCCACCAGCGTGACCTCGAAAACGCCAAGGCAGAGGCATCCCTGGTGGCCTCTCGGGAGGCCCGTTCCCGGTCCCTTGAGGAAGCTCAGGAGGCAGACAAGCAACACGAAGCTGTGGAGGAGCGCGCGTGGGAGCTCCAAGACTGGTGCAATTCCTTGGAGCAGTAGGTGGAGCTGCGTCGATCCGCCCTTGCGCTACTGAAGGGGGGCCCGCTGAAGAGGAGGAACTCCGAAGGCGCGAGGAAGCGCTGACGCTGGAGACTGCCGAGTGCAACCTTAATCTGGAGTGGTTGGCGATGAGGGAGCGCCAAGTTACCCAGGCGGAGGACAACGTTGGCGCGCGGGAGGCCCGGATCCAGGAGGAGATCGACTGTCGCGTGCCGGAGGCTCGCGCCGGCCTTGGGCGCGAATATGAAGAGCGGCTGGAGTTGATCAGGGCTGAAGCCGCGGGCAGGACTGCTGCCCTCAGGACGAGGTTGACTGAAGCCACACAGCGAGCCGAGGCCACCGCTACCGCACTAGGCTCTGTGCAGGCTGAGCTGGCCTCCTCCCACGCCGAACTGCTCCTTCTTCAACGGCGGATTGATGATGCCGAGGCCGCCGCGCAGCGGAATGCGGACGAGATCCGCCAGCGGCAGACGTTGGAACACGTGCACGGCCCTATGCTCCGGACGCTCAGGGAAAGGGCTAACACGGCCTTGGGCAACATCTGCAAGGCTGTCGCCGAGGAGCCGCATGTGACCAACTACGCTGGCAATCTCCAGTTCTTCACTGACGTGGTGACGCATCTGGAGAACCGCTCTGAGAGGTCTTACCAGCTGGTGGAGGAACGGAGCTGCGGCCTGCTCACGTGGGCATTCTCCCGCGTCTTCGGCCATCTCCAGAACCTCAATCCCCACTTCGACTTCGATGCCGCCATCGCCCCAGTGCCTGAGGCCGTCCGACGCGATCTAGCGTGGTGGGTGGAGGATAACGTAGATGCGCTCGTCCGAGCCTTCACCTCCGATGACGACGGGGTGATCGTTGCTGCCGATGAAGGCGACGTGGTAAACGGTGGGGGAGGCGGTGCGAACAACGGCGATGAAGAGACTGGTGGCTACGACGACGGTGCCAGCGATGCCTCCGGGGACGTCTTGGGGGCTGCGGAGAGCAATTTGTTCGATTGATCCCGCGCTTCCCCCGCTGCTTGCCCTGCGCAGGAAGAGACTCGGGCATGGTCCTACAGGTTGTGAGAGCATTTTTGGGAGGGGAAGCCCCTCATGTAAGAAAATTATTGCCTACGTGTTGTCAAGATTGGTGCCGGATGGGTGCCCGCATGATGCCACGATTGTCGCGATGAGTAGGTTGCCATGGTTTTACCTTCGTCTTGCCGAGCCTTGAGTGGGCCTGCGGTGTCATTCTGAGGGACTCATGAGGGTCCCATTTGACCATGCGGCGAGAGCCTGGCTGGAGTGAACACCGGCCGCGGGACGGCGGGCGCGCAGGCCGAGCCTTGCCCTACTCGCGAGGGGCCCGCGAGAGGGAGGCAGCTAGTGTGAATTCCAACTTGATCAGAAATCGGAGCACAAGAAAGCACACGAATAATACACAACACCCCTTCCCGCATACACAAACACAAATTCAATTTCAACTTAGATCCGAAATGAGAGAGCTTGTTCGCACGAAAAAGAAAGCAAGAGCAAATGTCCGTGTCCAGCACCTAGTCTAGTCTTCGACGTCTTCTCACCAGGGCGGAGCTAAGTGCTGCCACTGGGCGTGGGAGGGAGCCCCCGAGGCCCGAGGGCGGCTCTCCGGAGACTCCGGGGCGTGTACAACCCCAACTTATTATTACGTGAGAGTGTCACGGGCGGCGAGCTTCACAGGCACTGGGCCTTCTTCACAGGTACTGGCCTTGCTTCATATCGCCAGATGAGGGCCCCGCCTTGCGCCACCCTTGACCCCACCAACGGCAACCGGGAACCAGGACCACGACGATGGGGAAAAGGGGACGCCAGCGGTTCCCCCGACAACCACGGGTCCTCTGCCGGGGGCAGGCCCTGGGGCACCTCCCCGGCAGAGGGCCTACCTCCGAAGATCACCTTGCTCCGCACGCCATGGGGAGGAGCCTGGCTCCCGACCCCTCTCCTGCTGCCCCCAGTACCTTGCTCCTGAGGGGAAGGAGATCACCGCACTGGGGCAGCCATCCGCTGCGGTGACCTGAACCTCCTGCGACCCATGGTTAGCATAAGCCTGCTCCTGAGGAATTAGCGGTACCCGGTAGTTGTCGAGGCTCCCATCAGGCTCCTGAAAGAGCTCAGTTTCTGGTGCCTCTTCCTCCCAGCCTGACCCGAGGTACGAGCCGTGGTCTTCCTCCAGCGCGTACCCTCGATCCACCATGTGGGGCACATAGGCCTCCGAGGTGACCACCCCAAAGGCCTCGCCGTGGTGCTCCGCACGCCATGCAGTTTGACTTGAAGCTCCATCTTGGGGACGGTAGGGTGGCGGCCCACTAGGACCAAAGGAAGCAATGTGCATGGTCTCGCTTACTAGGGCGGCACCGGCGCAGCTTGCTGCTCGGCGCTGATGGCCGGGCCGGTGTTGATGAAGCCTTGAGGCGCGCCCGGGGGCGCGTGGGCGCGGATCGGTCCGCCTCGTGATCCTCCCGGGGCCTATGGTGGAAGCTGGACGCAGAACGGGGGAGCCCCCGATGCAGCGGCGTCCAGGAGCTTGGCGACGCGTTCCAGCAGCACGTCGCGGCCACTTTCCTACAGTCTGCACTGAAGCAGCTCTCGCGCCACCATGAGCGCGGCCTTCATGTTTGCCTACTCCCGTCGGGTGTGCGGCGCCGTGGCCGCAGCGTGGCTTGAGGCCCTCGTTGCCGATCGTACTTGCCGTGGAGTTAGGGCAGGGGATGCCTTACCGCGCTACCCGCGCCCTGATGTCTACTACACAACCTTCTTCTTGTAGACATTGTTGGGCCTACAAGTGAACAGGTTTGCAGGACAGTAGAAAATTTCCCTCAAGTGGATGACCTAAGGTTTATCAATCCGTAGGAGGCGTAGGATGAAGATGGTCTCTCTCAAACAACCCTGCAACCAAATAACAAAAAGTCTCTTGTGTCCCCAACACACCCAATACAATGGTAAATTGTATAGGTGCACTAGTTCGGCGAAGAGATGGTGATACAAGTGCAATATAGATAGTAGATATAGGGTTTTGTAATCTGAAAATATAAAAACATCAAGGTAACTAATGATAAAAGTAAGTGTAAACGGTATTACAATGATGGGAAACAAGGCATAGGGTTCATAATTTCACTAGTGCAAGTTCTCTCATCAATAATAACATAGATAGATCATATAAAAATCCCTCAACATGCAACAAAGAGTCACTCCAAATCCACTAATAGTGGAGAACAAACATAGAGATTATGGTAGGGTACGAAACCACCTCAAAGTTATTCTTTCGGATCAATCTATTCAAGTGTTCGTACTAGAATAACACCTTAAGACACAAATCAACCAAAACCATAATGTCACCTAGATACTCCATTGTCACCTCAAGTACCCGTGGGAATGATTATACGATATGCATCACAAAATCTCAGATTCATCCAACCAACGCAAAGTACTTCAAAGAGTGCCCCAAAGTTTCTACCGGAGAGTCAAGAAAACGTGTGCCAACCCCTATGCATAGGTTCATGGGCAGAACCCGCAAGTTGGTCACCTAAACATACATCAAGTGGCACGTGATATCCCATTGTCACCACAGATAAACATGGCAAGACATACATCAAGTGTTCTCAAATAAAGACTCAATCCGATAAGATAACTTCAAGAGGGAAACCCAATTCATCACAAGAGAGTAGAGGGGGGGGGAGAAACATCATAAGATCCAACTATAATAACAAAGCTCGCGATACATCATGATCGTGTGAAGTCGAGAACACGAGAGAGAGAGAGAGAGAGAGATCAAACACATAGCTACTGGTACCTACCCTCAGCCCTGAGGGTGAACTACTCCCTCGTCGTCATGGATAGCGTCGGGATGATGAAGATGGCCACCGGTGATGGGTTCCCCCTCCGGCAGGGTGCCGGAACGGGATCCCAAGAGGTTTTTGGTGGCTATAGAGGCTTGCGGCGGCAGAACTCCCGATCTATCTTCATATTCGATGTTTTTAGGGTATGTAGGCTTATATAGGCGAAAGAAGTCGGTTGGGAGGTGCTCGAGGGGCCCATGAGACAGGGGGCGCGCCCTACAGGGGGGGCACCCTCCTATCTCGTGGCTGCCTTGAGGATCTTCTGACGTGAACTCCAAGTCTCCAGGATCATATTCTTCCAAAAAATCACGCTGCTGAAGGTTTCATTCCGTTTGGACTCCGTTTGATATTCTTTTTCTTCGAAATACTGAAATGGGCAATAAAACAACAATATGGGTTGGGCCTCCGGTTAATAGTTTAGTCCCAAAAGTAATATAAAAGTGTATAATAAAGCCCATAATCATTCAAAACAGATAATAAAATAGCATGAATGCTTCATAAATTATAGATACGTTGGAGACGTATCAGCATCCCCAAGCTTAATTCCTACTCGTCCTCAGGTAGGTAAATGATAAAGATAGAATTTATGAAGTGTGAATGCTTAGAAGGTGCACAAGTTTCATCAATGATAATTTCAATCACCTTTTCTAGCATGATAATATGTCATAACAATAGTTCATCTCATAAAACTTCTCACGATAAAGTAACAAGCAATTCTCATGTCAAAGCATAGACCATAAACTTTCTTGAAAACTAGCAAACTTCATTCTCAGTCATCAAACAGTTGCAATTCATCTTATTTTCAGGAATAGCAAACTCCACATACTCAACTATCATATAGTCTTCTACAATTGCTAACGCTCATGCAATACTAATGGTTATGGAGTTTTAATCGAACACTGAGAAAGATAGGGGCTTGTAGTGTTGCCTCCCAACGTATTCACCTTTGGGTGATGTCAACATTAATAGTTCATGCTAACTTACATCCAATTGGATATATATATTAGGATCACCCCAACACAAAGTGCTTGCCAAAGGATAAAATGAAAAAGGGAAAGGTGAAGATCACCTTGACGCTTGCGTGAAGTAAAAGATAGGCCCTTCGCAGAGGGAAGCAGAGGTTGTCATGTGCTTTTGGGGTTGGATGCACAAAATCTTAATGCGAATGAATGTCACTTTATATTGCCACTTGTATATGGACCTTTATTATGCAGTCCGTCGCTTTTATTGCTTCCATAACAAGAGATCGTATAAAGCTATTTTCTTCACACCAAAAGATCATACATATTTAGACAGCAATTTTTATTGCTTGCACCGATGACAACTTACTTGAAGGATCTTACCCAATCCATAGGTAGGTATGGTGGACTCTCATGGCAAAACTGGGTTTAAGGATATTTGGAAGCACAAGTAGTATCTCTACTTGGTGCAAGGAATTTTGGCTAGCATGAGGGGGAAAGGCAAGCTCAACATGTTTGAATGATCCATGACAATATACTTTAACTGAGATGTCGGAAAACATAAACCATTACGTTGTCTTCCTTGTCCAACATCAACTCTTTAGCATGTCATACTTAACGACTGCTCCCAATTATAAAAGATGTCTAGGATAGTATATTTATATATGAAATCTCTCTTCCTTAAATATTCTTTCATGAATTGTTCAAATGACCAATACAACGCTTGGTAACCTTCAATAAATTTACAACCTCTACTTCTTAGATGTGAAGTCATTACTCCCCATGGGATAAGCAAATGAGGCATATATAATTTCAGATTTATGACATTCAACTCAATCAACCATTTACTCAAAGGATATAAGTGAAGCACACGAGTAAATGACAAACTACTCCAAAAAGACATAAGTGAAGATCAATGAGTAGCTAAATAATTATGTAAGTATGCGAAGAAT
The DNA here is from genome assembly GCF_002162155.2 of Triticum dicoccoides. Lineage (NCBI taxonomy): Eukaryota > Viridiplantae > Streptophyta > Magnoliopsida > Poales > Poaceae > Triticum > Triticum dicoccoides. Next base: position 233,666,665 of record NC_041381.1, on the reverse strand, counting down.
CTCTCTCATTTAAGAATTTCATATCTTGATATTGTATTCAAACAGCATGAAAAACAAAATAAAATGACATTGCAAGGATAGCACAACTCATGAGAAGAAGCAAAAACTTAGGCTCAACCAATACTAACCGATAGTTGTTGGAGAAGAAAGGTGGGATGCCTACCGGGGCATCCCCAAGCTTAGATGCTTGAGACTTCTTGAAATAATATCTTGGGGTGCCTTGGGCATCCCCAAGCTTGAAGTTTTCTGTCTCCTTAATTCCTCTCATATCATGGTTTCTCTTTTTATCAAAAGCTTCATCCACACCAAACTCAACAAGAACTCGTGAGATAGGTTAGTATAAACCAATGCAAAACCTTATCATTTTCTACTGTAACAAATCACTAAAATTATTATTCAACATTGTATACTAAATACCTCTGCATATTTAATACTCCTATCCTCAAATAGAATCATTAAACAAGCAAACAAATGCAAACAATGCAAACATAACAGTAATCTATCAAAACAGTACAGTCTGTAAAGAATGCAAGAGTATCAATACTTCCCTAACTCCAACAATTATGAAATAAAATTCCCACTGTAGTAAATTTATCAGAGCTCATTATGCAAAATGTTTCAACATTATACCATGCTCTGACTTTTCTAGGGAATTTTTGCAAAAGCGGTAAACTTTGTGTTTTCAAACACCAAAATGTATACTAGCGGAATAAGCATGGCAAAGGCTATCCTTGACTTTTTTATTGAAAATAAAGATGCAAAACATTATTCTAAATAACATAAAGAAAATAATAACAAGATAAAATGATGCTCCAAGCAAAACACATATCATGTGGTGAATAAAAATATAGCTCCAAGTAAAGTTACCGATGAACGAAGACGAAAGAGGGGATGCCATCCGGGGCATCCCCAAGCTTAGGCTCTTGGTTGTCCTTGAATATTAACTTGGGGTGCCTTGGGCATCCCCAAGATTTGGCTCTTGCCACTCCTTATTCCATAGTACATCGAATCTTTACCCAAAACTTGAAAACTCCACATAACAGAACTCAACAGAAAACTCGTAAGCTCCGTTAGTATAAGAAAATAAAACCACCACTTAGGTACTGTAATGAACTCATTCTAAATTCATATTGGTGTAATATCTACTGTATTCCAACTTATATATGGTTCATACCACTTAATACTAGCCATAGATTCATCAAAATAAGCAAACAGCACATATAAAACAGAATTTGTCAAAAACAGAACAGTCTGTAGTAATCTGTATCAAACGTATACTTCTGGAACTCCAAAAATCCTACCAAACTAGGAAGTCCTAAGCAATTGGTTTACCAATCCAGAGAAAAAAGAATCATATCAATATCACGTTTCTGTGAATTAACAAAACTAATTTACTGGATGAAAAAGTTTCTGATTCTCAGCAGGATCAACACAACTATCACCGTAAGCTATCCTAAAGGTCTTACTTGGCACTTTATTGAAACAAAAGCTATAAGACATGATTACTACAGTATCATAATCATGAGAACACACAAAAACAGTAAGGATAAATATTGGGTTGTCTCCCAACAAGCGCTTTTCTTTAATGCCTTTCTAGCTAGGCATGATGATAACAATGATGCTCACCTAAAAGATAAGAATTGAAACATAAAGAGAGCATCATGAAGCATATGACTAGCACATTTAAGTCTAACCCACTTCGTATGAATAGGGATTTTGTGAGCAAACAACTTATGGGAACAATAATCAACTAGCATAGGAAGGTAAAACAAGCATAAGTTCAAAACTTGAAGCACATAGAGAGGAAACTTGATATTATTGCAATTCCTACAAGCATATATTTCTCCCTCATAATAATTTTCAGTAGCATCATGAACGAATTCAACAATGTAACCAGCACCTAAAGCATTCTTTTCATGATTTACAAGCATAGAAAATTTGGTACTCTCCACATAAGCAAAATTCTTCTCATTCGGAATAGTAGAGGGAGCAAACTCAACAAAATAATTATCATGTGAGGCATAATCCAATTGAAAACTAAAATCATGATGACAAGTTTCATGGTTATCATTATTCTTAATAGCATACAACTCATCACAATAATCATCATAGATAGTAACTTTGTTCTCATAATCAATTGGAACCTCTTCCGAAATAGTGGAATCATCACTAAATAAAGTTGACACTCTTCCAAATCCACTTTCATGTTCATCACAATAAAATTCAACATCCTCCAAAATAGTGGGATCACTACTTTCTGAAGTTGACACTCTTCCAAACCCACTTTCATCAATATAATCATCATAAATAGGAGGCATGCTATCATCGAAATAAATTTGCTCATCAAAGCTTGGGGGACAAAATATATCATATTCATCAAACATAGCTTCCCCAAGCTTGTGGCTTTGCATATCATTAGCATCATGGATATTCAAGGAATTCATACTAACAACATTGCAATCATGCTCATCATACAAAGATCTAGTGCCAAACATTTTATAGACTTCTTATTCTAGCACTTGAGCACAATTTTCCATCCCATCATTCTCACGAAAGATATTAAAAAGATGAAGCGTGATAGGCAAACTCAACTCCATTTTTTGTAGTTTTCTTTTAGAAACTAAACTAGTGATAAAACAAGAAACAAAAAGATTCGATTGCAAGATCTAAGGATATACCTTCAAGCACTCACCTTCCCAGCAACGGCGCTAGAAAAGAGCTTAGTTGACGGGGTGTGAGTGAGTACCGCTTACCTAGCTCCCCTGCAACGGCGCCAGAAAAGAGCTTGATGTCTACTACACACCCTTCTTCTTGGAGACGTTCTTCTTGTAGGCGTTGTTGGTCCTACAAGTGCACAGGTTTGCAGGACAGTAGCAAATATCCCTCAATTGGATGACCTAAGGTTTATCAATCCGTAGGAGGCGTAGGATGAAGATGGTCTCTCTCAAACAACCCTCCAACCAAATAACAAAAAGTCTCTTGTGTCCCCAACACACCCAATACAATGGTAAATTGTATAGGTGCACTAGTTCGGCGAAGAGATGGTGATACAAGTGCAATATAGATAGTAGATATAGGTTTTTGTAATCTGAAAATATAAAAACAGCAAGGTAACTAATGATAAAAGTAAGCGTAAACGGTATTGCAATGATAGGAAACAAGGCATAGGGTTCATACTTTCACTACTGCAAGTTCTCTCAACAATAATAACATCGATAGATCATATAACAATCCCTCAACATGCAACAAAGAGTCACTCCAAAGCCACTAATAGCGGATAACAAACGTAGAGATTATGGTAGGGTACGAAACCACCTCAAAGTTATTCTTTCGGGTCAACCTATTCTAGAGTTCGTACTAGAATAACACCTTAAGACACAAATCAACCAAAACCCTAATGTCACCTAGATACTCCATTGTCACCTCAAGTATCCGTGGGCATGCTTATACGATATGCATCACACAATCTTAGATTCATCCAACCAACACAAAGTACTTCAAAGAGTGCCCTGAAGTTTCTACCGGAGAGTCAAGAAAACGTGTGCCAACTCCTATGCATAGGTTCATGGGCGGAACCCGCAAGTTGGTTACCAAAACATACATCAAGTGGCACGTGATATCCCATTGTCACCACAGATAAACACGGCAAGACATACATCAAGTGTTCTCAAATAAAGACTCAATCCGATAAGATAACTTCAAGAGGGAAACTCAATTCATCACAAGAGAGTAGAGCGGGGAGAAACATCATCAGATCCAACTATAATAACAAAGCTCACGATACATCAAGATCATGTGAAGTCGAGAACATGAGAGAAAGAGATCAAACACATAGCTACTGGTACATACCCTCAGCCCCGAGGGTGAACTACTCCCTCCTCATCATGCATAGCGCCGGGATGATGAAGATGGCCATCGGTGATGGGTTCCCCCTCCGGCAGGGTGCTGGACGGGCTCCCGAGAGGTTTTTGGTGGCTACAGAGGCTTGCGGCGGCGGAACTCCCGATCTATCTTCATATTCGATGTTTTTAGGGTACGTAGGCTTATATAGGCAAAAGAAGTCGGTCGAGAGGTGCTCAAGGGGCCCACGAGACAGGGGCGCGCCCTACAGGGGGGCGCCCTCCTATCTTGTGGCTGCCTCAAGGATCTTCTGACGTGAACTCCAAGTTTCCAGGATCATATTCTTCCAAAAAATAACGATGCCGAAGGTTTCATTCCATTTGGACTCCGTTTGATGTTCCTTTTCTTCGAAATACTGAAACAGGCAATAAAACAACAATATGGGTTGGGCCTCCGGTTAATAGGTTAGTCCCAAAAGTAATATAAAAGTGTATAATAAAGCCCATAATCATTCAAAATAGATAATAAAATAGCATGAATGCTTCATAAATTATAGATACGTTGGAGATGTATCACGCCCCGCAGTGTTCTGCAGGGCACAGGCTGCCTGAGATGTGGGGTTGAGGTCACCTTGGGCAGGCGGCACGGCATGGGCAGGCCATGCCGCCCAGCGGTCGGAGTTGGCCGTCGGGTCGCCGGACATGGAGGTGGTGAAGCGGCGGAACATAGGATGGAAGAAGGAAGATTCCGGCGCACCCCTACCTGGTGAGCCAAATGTCGGATGTTGGGTTCCGGCAGACCCTTAATGTTCGAACTCTGGGGTGCGCACGAAGATCTCTCCCCTACCGATCTATGTCCGATTGTCTCAAGAGGATCTAAGCTAAAAACGAGGAACAACACGAGGGACACAATATTTATACTGGTTTGGGCCACCGTTGTGGTGTAATACCCTACTCCAGTGTGTGGTGTGGTGGATTTCCTCTGGTGCTGATGATGAACAGTACAAGGGAAGATCAGCCTCGTGAGAGGTGTTCTTCAGATGGTGTGATGAACTGCTTGGGCGAGTTCGATCGCCTCTCTCTCTAATGAGCGCTCGATCTGTCCCCAAACTGGATCCCTCTCTACTGTGGTGGCTAGTCCTATATATAGAGGCCCTAGGCCTCTTCCCAAATATTGAGCGGGAAGGGCGCCAACAACGGCCATTTTGAAGGGGAACATATAGTACAAGTTATCCTGACTAAAGTTGGTCTTCGGCTGCCAAAGGCATTGGCGATGACACCGTCTTGGGCTCCACGGTGACCTCCATCTTGCCGCTCCGCTGGTCTTGGTCTCGTTGCACTGAAATGGCAACCTTTGCCTGATGCCTTCGTACTCCACGTCTGTGCTTGCCCCCTTTGCACCAAAGAGGAAACAAGGACACTGCACAGGCCATCGCCCGCCTGGCGCCCGCCTGGTCTCGATCGTCATGGCTTGCGTCACGAGCACCTCACGAGGTACCCTGCCTTGATCTCTCCGCCTCCTCGCAAGCCTGCCTGGCGAGGCCGTTCCTGAGGTAGCCTTGCGTCGTACGCCCCGCGAGGCTTGGCCCCTCACGAGGGTTTTGAATCTTGTGCTGATGAAGATGGGCCGTACTGGGCCACCACTTGAGCCACACCGCAGGCCGCAGGCAGGCAATTCTGGGGACCCCCATTCCCAGAACGCCGACACCTCTGCTTGGGGAGCACCTTATCTCTTTGTCGAGAAGAAGGATGGAACTAATCGTTTGGTCAAAGATTACCGACCTATCAACCATGCAACAATTCAAAACAAGTACCCTCTTCCTAGAATCAACGATCTGTATGACCAACTTGCTGGTTCCTCAATATTCTCTAAACTTAATTTGAGGTTGGGTTACCACCAGATCCGGGTTTGTGAAGAAGATATTCCCAAGACAGCCTTCGTTACTTGATATGGTTCATATGAGTACACCATCATGTCCTTCGACTTGACCAATGCTCGAACAACATTCTCTCGTCTGATGAACTATATATTCATGGAATACCTCGACAAGTTCGTCGTGGTTTATCTGGATGATGTCCTTGTATACTCCAAGAACAAAGAAGAACATGCTGAACACCTTCGACTTGTTCTGGAAAAGCTTCAAGAACATCAACTTTATGCAAGGTATTCTAAATGTGAATTCTGGCTTCCTAAAGTGACCTACCTTGGGAATTTCATCTCCAAAGATGGTATTACCGTCAACCCCGAGCGAGTTCAGGCTATTCTCGATTGGACTCCTCCGGAGAATGTAAAGCAAGTCAGAAGTTTTCTTGAACTCGCCAGCTATTGGCGTTGATTTGTCGAGAACTTCTCAAGATTGCCAAGCCCTTGACTGGTCTGCTTCACAAGGGCATCAAGTTTGATTGGAGAAAAAAGTGTCAGGAAAGTTTCCAGGAACTCATAGACAAGCTGACTTCTGCCTCAGTGCTTGCTCCACCTGATACTAAGAAGGACTTCGTCATTTACTTCGATTATTCACGTCAAGGATTAGGCGGTGTCCTAATGCAAGAGCGCAGAGTGATTACTTATGCCTCTCGTCAATTGCGTCCTCATGAAGAGAACTACCCAGTTCATGACCTCGAGCTTGCTCCTATCATACATGCACTAAAACAGTGGTGACATTACCTTCTTGGTAATCATTGTGAGATCTTCACCGACCACCAAAGTCTGAAGTACCTGTTTACTCAGCCAGATTTGAACCTCCGTCAGCAGAGATGGATGGAGACCGTAGCAGACTTTGATTTCGGTATTTCCTATACCCCAGGCAAGGCTAATGTAATGGTTGATGCTTTGAGCCGCAAGTCATATTCCAACCACCTCCAGGTTCACCAAGTTCAGCCCTCTCTTGTTGAAGAATTCAGAAAGCTGAACCTCCATATTGTTCCTCATGGTGCACTCGCTCCCCCTCCTCCAGAGTGCCGCAAAATGAACCTCCACATTGTTCTGCAGGGTTCTCTCAATATCCTGGTTGCTAAACCAGATCTCGCGGATATCATCAAGGAGCTGCAGAAATATGACTCTCAAGCCCACAAGATTAAGCGCTACCTCACAGAAGGAAAGCCCTCATTCTTCACTGTTGTTGATGATGGCACTTTGTACTTCAAAGGCCGCCTAGTGGTGCCGTGTAAGGAGAAAAACCTGGATATGACTAAGGAGGTTATGTAAGAAGCTCATGACACTCCGTTGTCTATTCATCCCGGTAGCACCAAGATGTACCAAGACATTCGTCAAAGATTCTGGTGGTCAAACATGAAGCAAGACATTGCTTGCTATGTTGCTGAATGTGACGTTTGCCATCATATCAAAGCAGAACATCAAAGGCCTGCTGGAACTCTGCAACCTATCTCTATTCCTGAATGGAAATGGGACCATGTTGAAATGGACTTTGTCACTGGTTTTCCCAAATCACAGAAAGGTAATGATGCTATTCTTGTCGTCATTGACCGGCTTTCTAAAGTTGCACACTTTTTGTCCGTCAAAGAAACGATCACTGCTAGTCAGCTGGTAACTCTCTATATGTCCAGAATTGTTTCACTTCACGGTATTCTACTGGTAATCAGCTCAGACCGTGGCAGCTTATTCACTTCAAGATTCTGGGCAAGTTTCCAAGAAGCTATGGGGACTCATCTATCTTTCAGCACTACCTTTCACCCTCAGTCTCAGGGACAAGTTGAACGCATCAACCAAGTTCTCGAAGACATTCTTCGAGCTTGTGTTATTTCCTTCGGCAAGAAATGGAAGGAATCTCTCCCGCATGCTGAGTTCTCCTACAACAATAGCTATCAAGCTAGTCTGAAGATGGCCCCCTTCGAAGTGTTATATGGACGAAAGTGTCGAACCCCTCTGAACTGGTCAGAATCTGGGAAACTTCCACTCTTTTGTCCGGTTATTATCCAACACGCCGAAGAACAAGTCCATGTCATTCACGAGAATCTCAAGACTGCTCAGTCATGTCAAAAGAGTCAGTATGACCATCATCATAAGGACATGTTCTATCAACCTGGCAAAAAGGCTTATCTTCAAGTCACACCAATGAAGGGTGCTCACCATTTTGGGATCAAGGGCAAGCTAGCTCCTCGCTATATTGGTCCATTCACTATTCTTGAAAGGCGTGGAAAAGTGTCATACCAGTTGGAGCTTCTGTCGAACCTTTCTTAGGTTCATGATGTGTTCCACGTGTCACAACTCTGCTGCTGCTTCAAGACCCAATTCGAGCAGTGGATTGATATGCCTCCAACGTATCTATAATTTTTGATTGTTCCATGCTATTATATTAGCCGTTTTGGATGTTTATGGGCTTTACTTTACACTTTTATATCATTTTTGGGACTAACCTACTAATCGGAGGCCCAACCCGAATTGCTATTTTTTTTGCCTATTTCAGTGTTTCAAAGAAAAGGAATATCAAAAGGAGTCCAAAGGCAATGAAACCTTCAGGAGCGATCTTTTTGGAACAATCGTGATCCAGGGGACTTGGAGTGGACGTCAAGAAACAAGAGAGGCGGCCAAGAGGGTGCCCAGCGCGCCCCCTACAGGTGGGCGCGTCCCCCACCCTCGTGGGCCCCTCGAGTGTCCATCGACCATTGTACCCCAAAACCATCGGGGAGCACCACGAAAAACTATTTCCACCGCCGTAACCTTCTATATCCGCAAGATCCCATCTTGGAGCCTTCATCGGTGCTCCGCTGGAGGGGGAATCAATCACGAAGGGCCTCTATATCATCTCCAAGGCCCTTCCGATGAGTTGTGAGTAGTTTACCACAGACCTTCGGGTCCGTAGTTATTAGCTAGATGGCTTCTTCTCTCTCTTGGAATCTCAATAAAAAGTTCTACTCGATCTTCTTGGAGATCTATTCGATGTAACTCTTTTGCGGTGTGTTTGTCGAGATCCGGCGAATTGTGGGTTTATGATCAAGTTTATCTATGATAAATATTTGAATCTTCTCTGAATTCTTTTATGTGTGATTAAGTTATCTTTGCAAGTCTCTTCGAATTATCAGTTTGGTTTCGCCTACTAGATTGATCTTTCTTGCATTGGGAGAAGTGCTTAGCTTTGGGTTCAATCTTGCAGTGTCCTTTCCCAGTGACAGCAGGGGCAGCAAGGCATGTATTGTATTGTTGCCATCGAGGATAAAAAGATGGGGTTTATATCATATTGCATGAGTTTATCCCTCTACATCATGCCATCTTTCTTAATGCGTTACTCTGTTCTTTATGAACTTAATACTCTAGATGCATGCTAGATAGTGGTCGATGTGTGGAGTAATAGTAGTAGATGCAAAATCGTTTCGGTCTACTTGTCACGGACGTGATGCCTATATACATGATCATGCCTAGATAATCTCATAATTATTCGCTTTTCTATCAATTGCTCGACAGTAATTTGTTCACCCACCGTAATACTTATGCTATCTTGAGAGATGCCACTAGTGAAACCTATGGCCCTCGGGTCTATCTTTTATCATATAATCTTTCAATTTAATTTTATTTGCATCTTTTACTTTTCCAATCTATATCATAAAAATACCAAAAATATTTATCTTATGATATTATCTCTGTTAGATCTCACTTTCGCAAGTGGCCGTGAAGGGATTGACAACCCCTTTATTGCGTTGGTTGCGAGTTCTTCTTTGTTTGTGTAGGTGTGTGGGACTTTTGAGGAGCCTGTAGGACCTTGAAGTATGTCTAGAGGGGGGGGGTGATTAGACTACTTGACCAATAAAAACTTAACCTTTTCCCAATTTTAGAGTTTGGCAGATTTTAGCTACTTTAGGACAAGTCAAGCAATCATCACACAATTCAAGCAAGCATGCAAAGAGTATATAGGCAGCGTCAATTAAAGCATGCAACTTGCAAGAAAGTAAAGGAAGGGTTTGGAGGATTCAAACGCAATTGGAGACACGGATGTTTTTGGCGTGGTTCTGATAGGTGGTGCTATCGTACATCCACGTTGATGGAGACTTCAACCCATGAAGGGTAACGGCTGCGCGAGTCCACGGAGGGCTCCACCCATGAAGGTTCCATGAAGTAGCAACCTTGACTATCCCACCATGGCCATCGCCCACGAAGGACTTGCCTCACTAGCGGTAGATCTTCACGAAGTAGGCGATCTCCTTGCCCTTACAAACTCCTTGGTTCAACTCCACAATCTTGTCGGAGGCTCCCAAGTGACACCTAGCCAATCTAGGAGACACCACACTCCAAGAAGTAACAAATGGTGCATTGATCATGAACTCCTTGCTCTTGTGCTTCAAATGATAGTCTCCCCAACACTCAACTCTCTCTCATAGGTTTTGGATCTGGTGGAAATAAGATTTGAGTGGAAAGCAACTTGGGGAAGGCTAGAGATCAAGATTCATGTGGTAGGAATGGAATATCTTGGCCTCAACACATGAGTAGGTAGTTCTCTCTCAGAAAATGTATGCTGGAAGAGTAGGTTCGTTCTGATGGCTCTCTTCTCGAATGAAGAGGAGGTGGAGGGGTATATATAGCCTCCACACAAAATCTAACCGTTACACACAATTTACCAAACCCGGTGGGACCGAATCGTTAAACTCAGTCGGACCGATTTAGTAAACCGAGTGACCGTTAGTGATTTTCGGTGGGACTGACATGCATCTCGGTGAGACCGATTTGGTTAGGGTTAGGGCATAACGTAATCTGGGTAAGACCGATTACACAAACTCGGTGAGACCGATTTGGTAATAAGCTTTCCAGAGAGTTGGTCAGGTAAACTCGGTGGGACTGATTTGCTCTTTTCGGTGAGATCGAAATGTTACAAAAAGGAAACAGAGAGTTCACATTGCAATCTCAGTGGGACCGATCACTCACTTCGGTTAGACCGAAACATTACGAAGGGAAACAGAGAGATTACAATCCCATCTCGGTGAGACCGAGATCCCTATCGATAAGACTGATTTGCTTAGAGTTTGTGGCAGTGGCTATGACTTTTGGAATCGGTGGCGCCGGATAGGAAGAATCAGTGTGACCGATTTTGGCTTTGGGTTTAGGTCATTTGTGGATGTGGGAAAGTAGTTGAGGGTTTTGGAGCATATCACAAAGCACATGAAGCAAGAGGCTCATTAAGAAACACCTCATCCCTCCTTGATAGTATTGGCTTTTCCTATAGACTCAATGTGATCTTGGATCACTAAAATATAAAATGAAGAGTCTTGAGCTTTTGAGCTTGAGCCAATCCTTTGTCCTTAGTATTTTGAGGGATCCACTTTCATCATCCATGCCATGCCATTCATTGAGCTTTCCTGAAATAATAATCTTGGAATAGCATTAGCTCAATGAGCTATATGTTGTTATGAATTACCAAAACCACCTAGGGATAGTTGCACTTTCAATCTCCCCCTTTTTGGTAATTGATGACAACATATAGATCAAAGCTTTGACAAATGATAATAAGATTGAATAACATCGTCGCTTTGAGAAGTATGTGATAAGCAAGAGCTCCCCCTAAATTTGTGCATGGGTTAAGATTTTCTTTGGACTGCAAATGCACAATGAATTAGGCTCATGGGTTACTCTTCCATGTCACATACATCTTGGTGGAGCGCTCAAAATAATAAACATTGAATACATGCACTCATCACCAAGCATAGTTAATGATCACATAAGGTAGATAGGATAATATCATCAAACATGCATAAGTGTAGCTTATGATCAAACACATGATCATCAATGTCTCACAAGCACAGTATCTCAACCAAAAGCAAACAAAGTTTGAAAAACCACCAAATAAAGCAAGAGAGAATAAAAGAAACACTCTCTCTCTCGAAGCCTATGATCTATACATTTTTCTCCCCCTTTGGCAACAAGTTACCAAAAACTTTATAGAAAATGCATAGTGCTAGATCGACTCTCAGGCTTGATCTTCTGGTGGTGGTGTCCTGATAACTCCAAGGACGAAGGCTTCAGTTGAAGTAGAGGGTGCTGGAGTGGATGCTGGAGTTGGTTGCACTGGAACTGTAGGTGCAGTAGCTGGTGCTGAAGTTGTTGCTCTAGTGTCTGTCACTGGCACTGCAACTGACCTCTGGGCTCTGGGCACTCTGGCAAACACATTGGTGGTAGTCTTGCCCTGCCTCTCCTGCATATCATCCTGCAGCTTCTCTACCACTGACTGAATCTCAGTTACTTTTACATCTAGGTCATGGAATTTGAGTTCCATGATTCTCTCAAGGCTCTCCTGATTCTGAGTGAGGGTGGCCAGTCCTTTCTCAATCCTCAGTGTAGATGCTATCAAGTAACCAAGTTTCTCCTGTTTGGTTTTCAAGAAATATTCAGATGCCTCCTCTTTAGTTGGCATCTTGGCAGCCTTCTCCTTCTTTGCCTTCTCCTTCTTCTCCTGAGCTTGAACTGATTGTGGATCATTTTCATTCATGACAACCTCATTGTCCTCAAAGTCTAGATAAAGTGGAAAATGTTCCTTATCCAACTGATATCTCCCTGTGCCCATATTTGAGTTGATCAATTCCTGAATCTGAGGTGCATATCCATAGCTCCTTTTCTGATCTGCTGCAGTCCTCTTGATTGTTTCAATCATCAGGCTCATGACTTTGAACTTCTGTGGCACATCAAACACATGCAGCATGTTGATGGCATGCCCTCTGATCATGTTATGGTCACCAGACTTGGGCAACAAGGTGTGCCTTAGGATCCAATTGATGGTTGGCAACCCTGACAGCAGAAAGTGAACTGATCCAAACTTGTGAGTCTCTACTGCCTTGTCTGGGATTTCCTTGTACATGTGAGCCATTGAATTGTGATCCATCTTCTTCTTTGCATAAATGTCTAGGTCATCCTCATTTTCCTTGGGGGCATTTATCAGACTTGCCCATTCTTCAACAGTGGACTGGTACCTTGTACCTTCAGACATCCAAACAATTCTACCATCTAGGTAAAAATGTGTTGTGGAGTAGAACTGCATGATAAGCTCATCATTCCAGTGGGTGAACTTCTGTCCAACATAATCAGCAACTCCACAAGCAACAAAGCTTTCTTGCACTCCAGGATAGTGCTGCTCATTGTCCTTGATGTAGGTCCAGTCGACCCACCTCATGTCACAAACTATGGGCTTCTTGTACAACAGAATTGTTTCATAGAAGTCCTGTTGTTCCTTTGTATGGAACCTGTAGTCAACATCAGTTCTTCTTCTTGAAGCATATGGATCTTCCATCCTCCACAGTCTCAGCCCTGAATCCTTCCCGATTCTCATGTCCTCAGCATCATTGTGGTCTGGTATCTTGGGCTTGAGCTTTCTTAAGACTTGACCTTCTTCATCTTCTTCTTCAGCAACATTGGGCACTGGGGCCTTGTTCTTCTCAGCAGCTGGAATACTCCTAGTATTCCTCTTTGGAACTTGCTTGGCCTTGGAGGCAGCTTTGGGTGCATCCTTGGGCTTGGATGTTACATCCCCTGATTTGATTGCATCACCCATAAGCTTAGGTGCCTTAGGTGCTGGTGCAGCATCCTCTTCCTCTTCTTCATAATCTCTTCTCATAGAGGGCTTTCCAAGGACCTTGGCAGTTGTGGTTCTAGCTCTTTTTTTTTCTTGTCTTGAGCCCCATCATCCTCTGACTCAATTATGAATTTCATAGTCTCTACAGTAGGAACTTTCTGAGGTTTGGATGATGTATCTTTCCTTGCAGGTGCCTCTTTGGGTTGAGCCTGAGCTGGCACTTGAGTGGACTTTCTGGCCTTTGGCATTGGTGTCCTCTTGGTAGGAACTTTCTTCTTCAGACCTGGTTTAGTGCTCTGTGCAGAGCCATATTCTTTCTTGAGAACTACCTTCTTGGAAGTAGCCTCATCTTCCTCAGCTTTGTAATCTTCATCCTCTGAATCTGAAGTTCTTTTCCTCCTTTGCCTAGTAGCAGCCTTAGGCAAATTGCTAGGAGTACTTCTGCTCCCTTCATCTGTAGTTGAGGGACTAGTGCCCTCACTCAAGTCCATCTGCTCTTCTGACCTGTTCTGGCTGTCACTCTGATCTGACATACTGCAAAAGCTGACTGCTGACCCTGTGAAGAGTTATAGATGAGATAGAATAGATGAGCATCACAAAATGCAGAGATTTTTTGCAAACGAATGATTCAAAAGTTCAGTTTTAGTTTTCCATAGAAAGCATTTCGGATCAATCGATTTTCAAACTCGGTGATACTGAAGCAGTTTTGGAACCTAAACTGATGATCTCGGTTGGACCGAGTCTCAGTTCGGTGGCACCGAGACTACTAGGGTTTCATAGAATCCTCAAATCGGTCGCACCGATTAGTAATTCTCGGTCAGACTGAGAGTCACTAGTGCAATGGCATAAGCCAAATCGGTGAGACCGAGTTTTTCAACTCGGTGGGTCCGAGATGGTTTCGGCGGAAATCTAACCCTAAAAATTTGAATATCATCTAATCTATGAATTACTTTGACTGGGTAGAAGAGTCTCAATCGTGGCAAGAATCAATAAGAATACAATGTGCTAGGAATCAGACGTGGATAGCACAAAGATTGAGTCCATACCCTAACTTGGCTGTGGACTCGCTACGGACGGCGGCGGAGACCAGCGACAGGAGGCTGCTGGCGACGAGGAGACGATCCGGAGACCTCCGATGGCAGAGCGAGCTATTGCGCGGGCGAAGGGTTTCAAAGAAATTTCCAAAATTTTGCCCGTGGCTATATATAGCCTGACCCTGTCGGTGTGACCGAGTGGAACAACTCGGTGGCACTGAGATGCATAACTGTGTACAATTACAACAAATCGGTGTGACCGAAAAGTTCAAATCGGTTGCACCGAGATTGAAAACTCAGATCAACTTAATGATCTCGGTAGGACCAAAATGGAGGAATCGGTCAGCCCGAGAGTCACAAAGAGGTTTTGGAAGTTTAAGTCTATGACGAATCGGGGACTCTGAGTGCTCCTCACACAGAGTGGTTCGAATCTGACTGGATCAAATTTTGTGATGTAGCATGAATAGGGTTTGAGATGAGAAAAGCATAGATAGCTAAAGAAGGTTCTTAGGCATTCTTGTCCATCCACTTGGCAAAAAGAAAAGAAACCAAACAATCAAAACAACAAGTGGATGTCCTTGAATGAGTAAAAAATATGCACCAACATGCTCACACAATAAAATGGCAAATGAAATATGTGGCAAAGCATGCACAACCAATTCTAGCATCTATCAAACAATTGGCGATGACTAGGTCATCTATATATGAGTATATTGACTTAGGAGTCAAATGATAACATTTGATCATAGGTCATACTCATTGTTTAAGCTCAAGTGGGGTTACCACTTTTACATAATGCATTGATGTGTTCACACCATTAGAGTTGCTTTGACTCAATTCTTAGAGTTAAGCTCCTCCTAGATGTGAGATCCCCCCTTAGAGGGATGAACTAACCTTGGGTTTTGTCGATGATGACTTCATGTAGGTGTTGAAGATGTGGATGCTCAATGTTGATGTAGATCATTTGGAGCAATCCTTTGGAGTGTGTTGCACTTTCAACTTACCTACATGGGTTAGTCCCACAAGGAACAAACAAGAATATCCATAGACATAGAGTGATGCACACCCAAGATGATGTCCATGAAATCATTAGGTTACCTTGTCCCTTGCCTTTCCAACATGAGGGTTTGTGACTCCTTGAACTAGTGCAAGATGTGAAGTTGATTGCACTTGTTCTTGCCATAATGATATGAGTGAAGAATGTTGGCGGAGTCACCCTCAAGAACTCTCTATTTCTTCTTCTTCGGGATCCACATCATCTTGATGGGAATCCTTGGAGTTGTAGTTGTACTTGATGAAGTAGAACTTGATGTAGTCTTGGGAACCCACTTGAACAAGGCTTTAGGTGCTTCTTCAAATGCATCAATCTCTTCTTGAAGCTTGTCCTTGCCTTTGTTCTTGTGGTCTTGTGGTGGAAGATCATCTTGAGCTTGTGTTCCCTTGAAGGAAGTAGGATCATACTTCTCTTGTCGAGGAACAAACTTTGTCTTGGGGTATTTATCTTCTTCCCACTCAACTCCATTGGCATTGAACTTTCGTTCAAAACCAACACCTTGATTCTTCCGGTGCCTTCCTTGCTTGCGTACAATTTCCTCGAATTGCTTACTCCCGGCAAGGCTCTTGTAAACACCCTACTCTATAATTCCCTTCAATAAGCTATTTTCTTGCTCAAGATTGAGCTTTTCAAAGCGTAACTTCTCATGAGCCCTTAAAAGTTCTCGATGATCTTCGAAGATAGTTTCATGAGCCAACTTAAGAGTGTTTAGTTCTTTAGTTAGAAGCTCAATCTTCTCGTTATCATTGTCATTCGCTTTATCTTTATTAGCATGATTAATTGACGTTTCATCATGGTATTCATCACTAGAGTTGTCAACAAGTAAATCATCATCCACAAGCAAGTCATCTTCATCACTATTGAAATCAACATACTCAGGATGTGTTACCTTTGGACCTTTGGCCATGAAGAATCTTCCAACACCTTCATTTGGTGAATCAAATATGTCTTAGGAGTTGGTTGATACAAGTGCTAGACCGGCAACACCTTCATCTTGAGTATATTCGGAGTTGGAGTGATAGCTTCTCTCGGAGTGATTGTCGGAGTCGGAGCCGGAAACCCATTCACCAACATAAGCTTGATGTCTTCGTTTTGTGTAGCTCCTTGATGACTTGTCCTTCCTTTCTGAATCCTTGCTTCTCCATGAGGGTCTTCGTTCATGACGATCATCTCTCCTCCTCCTTTCTCTTGGTGGTGATTCTTCTCTTTTGCTTCTTCTTCTTGGAGAATCTTCTCTTCTTTTGTAGGGTGCCATACACTCATTGGAATAGTGTCCGGGTCTCCCACAATTGTAGCAATTGCGCTCACGACTAGAAGATCTCTTGTCATTGTAAGACCTTGACTTGGAGCTTCTTTCTTTGCTTCTACTCTTGTAGAATTTGTTGAAGTTCTTCACCATTAAGCTCAATTCTTCATTGAAGGTTTGTTTCTCACTTGATGATGTGGGGGCTTCACTTGAGACTTTGTAAGCACCACTTGACTTATTGTGAAGTTCCTCCTTATCCTTGAGTGACATCTCATGAGCAACAATTCTTCCAATGACTTCCGTTGGCTTGAGATCTTTGTAGGTTGGCATCATTTGAATCAACGTGCACACGGTATCATACTTTCCATCCAATGCTCTTAGGATTTTCTTGATGATGAATTTGTCAGTCATCTCTTCACTCCCTAAGCCGGCAATCTCATTTGTGATAAGAGCAAGCCTAGAGTACATTTCAGCGACACCTTCACCATCCTTCATTTTGAACTTGTCAAGCTGACTTTGGAGCACATCCAACTTGGATTCCTTGACGGACTCGGTACCTTCATGCATATCAATCAAAGTATCCAAAATTTCCTTTTCATTCTCAAGACGGCTGATTTTGTTGAATTCTTCGGGGCACAATCCGTTGAAGATGATATCACAAGCTTGAGCGTTGTATTGCAGCATCTTCAATTCTTCCGCATTAGCTTCACGGTTTGGTTCTCTCCCATCAAAGAATTCACCTTGCAAGCCAATTCAAATAATTGCCCAAACGGCGGGGTTATGTCCAAGAATATGCATTTTCATCTTATGCTTCCAACTAGCAAAATTAGTACCATCAAAGTAAGGACCTCTATGGTGATAATTTCCCTCGCTAGACGCCATACTCTCCTAGGTTGTGAAACCAAGGCTATGACCACCAAAAGCTATGGAAACAAAAGCAAATGGAGACCAAAGTTTTGATACCACTTGTAGGTCCTTGAAGTATGTCTAGAGGGGGGGTGATTAGACTACTTGACCAATAAAAACTTAACCTTTTTCCCAATTTTAGAGTTTGGCAGATTTTAGCTACTTTAGGACAAGTCAAGCAATCATCACACAATTCAAGCAAGCATGCAAAGAGTATATAGGCAGCGTCAATTAAAGCATGCAACTTGCAAGAAAGTAAAGGAAGGGTTTGGAGGATTCAAACGCAATTGGAGACACGGATGTTTTTGGCGTGGTTACGATAGGTGGTGCTATCGTACACCCACGTTGATGGAGACTTCAACCCACGAAGGGTAACGGCTGCGCGAGTCCACGGAGGGCTCCACCCACGAAGGGTCCACGAAGTAGCAACCTTGTCTATCCCACCATGGCCATCGCCCACGAAGGACTTTCCTCACTAGCGGTAGATCTTCACGAAGTAGGCGATCTCCTTGCCCTTACAAACTCCTTGGTTCAACTCCACAATCTTGTTAGAGGCTCCCAAGTGACACCTAGCCAATCTAGGAGACACCACTCTCCAAGAAGTAACAAATGGTGCGTTGATCATGAACTCCTTGCTCTTGTGCTTCAAATGATAGTCTCCCCAACACTCAACTCTCTCTCATAGGTTTTGGATCTAGTGGAAAGAAGATTTGAGTGGAAAGCAACTTGGGGAAGGCTAGAGATCAAGATTCATGTGGTAGGAATGGAATATCTTGGCCTCAACACATGAGTAGGTAGTTCTCTCTCAGAAAATGTATGCTGGAAGTGTAGGTTCGTTCTGATGGCTCTCTTCTCGAATGAAGAGGAAGTGGAGGGGTATATATAGCCTCCACACAAAATCTAACCATTACACACAATTTACCAAACTCGGTGGGACCGAATCGTTAAACTCGGTCGGACCAATTTAGTAAACCTAGTGACCGTTAGTGATTTTCGGTGGGAGTGGCATGCATCTCGGTGAGACCGATTCGGTTAGGGTTAGGGCATAACGTAATCTCAGTAAGACCGATTACACAAACTCGGTGAGATCGATTTGGTAATAAGCTTTCCAAAGAGTTGGTCAGGTAAACTCGGTGGGACCGATTTGCTCTTTTCGGTGAGACCGAAATGTTACAAAAAGGAAACAGAGAGTTTACATTGCAATCTCGGTGGGAACGATCGCTCACTTCGGTTAGACCGAAACGTTACGAAGGGAAACAGAGAGATTACAACCCCATCTCGGTGAGACCGAGATCCCTATCGGTAAGACCGATTTGCTTAGGGTTTGTGGCAGTGGCTATGACTTTTGTAATCGGTGGCTCGGGATAGGAAGAATCGATGTGACCGATTTTGGCTTTGGGTTTAGGTCATTTGTGGATGTGGGAAAGTAGTTGAGGGTTTTGGAGCATATCACAAAGCATATGAAGCAAGAGGCTCATTAAGCAACACCTCATTCCTCCTTGATAGTATTGGCTTTTCCTATAGACTCAATGTGATCTTGGATCACTAAAATATAAAATTAAGACTCTTGAGCTTTTGAGCTTGAGCCAATCGTTTGTCCTTAGTATTTTGAGGGATCCACTGTCATCATCTATGCCATGCCATTCATTGAGCTTTCCTAAAATAATAATCTTGGAATAGCATTAGCTCAATGAGCTATATGTTGTTATGAATTACCAAAACCACCTAGGGATAGTTGCACTTTCAGAGCCTCCTACTGGATTGATACCTTGGTTCCCAAAAACCGAGGGAAATACTTACGCTACTATTGTTGCATCACCCTTTCCTCTTCAAGGAAAACCAACGCAAGCTCAAGACGTAGCAAGAAGGATTTCTAGCGCCGTTGCCGGGGAGGTCTTCATTCAGGTCAAGACATACCAAGTACCCATCACAAACTCATCTCCCTCGCATTACATTACTTGCCATTTGCCTCTCGTTTTCCTCTCCCCCACTTCACCCTTGCCGTTTTATTCGCCCTCACTTTCCCAATCTCCTCTCTCTTCCGCTTGCCTTTTTGTTTGCTTGTGTGTTGGACTGCTTGTCATGATGGCGCAAGACAATACCAAATTGTGTGATTTTTCCAATACCAATAATAATTATTTCCTTAGTACTCCGATTGCTCCTCTTAATGATGTTGAGTCTTGTGAAATCAATGCTGCTTTGCTGAATCTTGTTATGAAAGATTAATTCTCCGTCCTTCCTAGTGAAGGTGCCGCTACCCATCTAAACAACTTTGTCGATTTGTGTGAGATGCAAAAGAAGAAAGACACGGATAATGATATTGTTAGATTGAAGTTATTTCCATTTTCACTTAGACATCGTGCTAAAGTTTGGATTTTGTCTTTGCCTAAGAATAGTATTGATTCATGGAATAAGTGCAAAGATGCTTTTATCTCTAAGTATTTTCCTCCCGCTAAGATCATCTCTCTTAGGAACGATATTATGAATTTTAAAAAACTTGATCATGAGCATGTTGCCCAATCTTGGGAATGAATGAAATTAATGATTCGCAATTGCCCTACTCATGGTCTGAATTTACAGATGATCGTATAAATTTTATGCCGGATTTAATTTTTCTTCTAGAAATCTTTTAGATTCGGCCGCGGGAGGCACGTTTATGGAAACCACCTTGGGAGAAGCTACTAAACTCCTTGATAACATTATGGCTAATTATTCTCAATGGCACACCAAAAGATCTACTAGTAAAAAAGTGCATGATATAGAAGAAATTAATGTTTTGAGTGGAAAGATGGATGAACTTATGATATTATTTGCTACTAAGAGCGCTTCTATCGATCCCAATGATATGCCTTTGTCTACTTTGATTGAGAATAATAATGAATCTATGGATGTGAATTTGGTTGGTAGGAATAATTTTGGTAACAATGCTTATAGAGGAAACTTTAATCCTAGACCATTCCCTAGTAATTCCTCTAATAATTATGGAAATTCCTACAATAATTCTTATGATAATTTTAATAAGATTCCCTCTGATTTTGAGAATAGCGTTAAAGAATTTATGATCTCTCAAAAGAATTTTAATGCCCTGCTTGAAGAAAAATTGCTTAAAGTTGATGATTTGGCTAGGAACGTTGATAGACTTTCGCTTGATGTTGATTCTTTGAAACTTAGGTCTACTGCTCCTAAGCATGATATCAATGAGTCTCTCAAAGCTATGAGAATTTCCATTGATGAGTGCAAAGAAAGAACCGCTAGATTGCGTGCTAAGAAAGATTGCTTTGTAAAATCGTGTTCTTCTAGTTTCCATGAAAATAATGATGAAGGTCTAAAAGTTATTGATGTGTCTCCTATTAAATCTTTGTTTTGCAATATTAATCTTAATAATGATGGGATTGGAGATGAGTCAACTTTAGTTAAAAGGCGTCCCAATGATTCGGAGTTTTTAGATCTTGATGCTAAATTTGGTAAAAGTGGGATTGGAGAGGTCAAGACTTTAAATAGCATTGAACCTACTATCTTGGATTTCAAGTAATTTAATTATGATAATTGTTTATTTAGTAGATTGTATTTCCTTGTTGCAATCCGTTTTGAATTCTCCTCATGCTTATAGTCAAAACAAAGCTTTTACCAAACATATTGTTGATGCCTTGATGCAATATTATGATGAAAAACTTAATTTGGAAGTTTCTATACCTAGAAAACTTAATGATGAGTGGGAACCTAATATAAATATTAAAACTAAAGATCATGAGTGTTATGCTTTATGTGATTTGGGTGCTAGTGTTTCCACGATTCCGAAAACTTTATGTGATATTCTAGGTTTCCATGATCTTGATGATTGCTCTTTAACTTTGCACCTTGCGGATTCCACCATTAAGAAACCTATGGGAAGGATCAATGATGTTCTTATTGTTGCAAATAGGAATTATGTGCCCATAGATTTTATCATTCTTGACATAGATTGCAATCTTTCATGTCCTATTACTCTTGGTAGACCTTTCCTTAGAATAATTGGTGCAATTATTGATATGAAGGAAGGGAATATTAGATTCCAATTTCCATTAAGGAAAGGCATGGATCACTTTCCAAGAAAGAGAGTCAAATTACCTTATAAATCTATCATGCGAGCTACTTACGAATTGAGTGCCAAAGATGGCACTACTTAGATCTATCCTCGCTTTTATGCCTAGCTAGGGGCATTAAACGATAGCGCTAGTTGGTAGGCAACCCAATTTTATTTTATTTTTTGTTTTTGCTTCTGTTTAGTAATAAATTGTTCATCTACCTTCTGTTTAGATGTGTTTTCATGTTTTAATTAGTGTTTGTGCCAAGTAGAACCTATAGGATAACATATGGTGATAGTTAATTTGATTCTACTGAAAAACAGAAACTTTGAGCGCACGAAAATAATTTTAGTAATTCAAAGGAACAAGATTTTGCGTTGATTCGTTTTGCTGTAGATGAACAGACAAATTGCCCAGGATTTCCTATTTTGGTAGGATTTTTAGAGTTCTAGAAGAATTTGAGAGTTACAGATTGCTACAGACTGTTCTGTTTTTGACAGATTCTGCTTTTCGTGTGTTGTTTGCTTATTTGGATGCATCTATGGCTAGTATTAAGTGGTATGAACCATAGAGAAGTTGGAATACAGTAGGTTTAACACCAATATAAATAAAGAAAGAGTTCATTAGAGTACCTTATGTGGTGGTTTTTCTTTCTTGCACTAACGGAGCTTATGAGATTTCCTGTTGAGTTTTGTGTTCTGAAGTTTTCAAGTTTTGGATAAAGATTTGATGGACTATGGAATATGGAGTGGAAAGAGCCTAAGATTGGGGATGCCCATGGCACCCCAAGATATTGAAGGATAACCAAAATCCTAAGCTTGTGGATGCCCCGGAAGTCATCCCCTCTTTCGCCTTCGTCTATCGGTAAGTTTACTTGGAGCTATATTTTTATTCGCCACATGATATGTGTTTTGCTTGGAGCGTCTTGTATGATATTAGTCTTTGATTTTTAGTTTACCACAATCATCCTTGATGTACACACATTTTGGGAGAAACCCACTTGATTGGAATTTATTAGAATACTCTATGTGCTTCACTTATATCTTTTGAGCTAGATAAATTTTGCTCTAGTGCTTCACTTATATCTTTTAGAGCACGGCGATGGATTTATTTTGTAGAAATTGTTAATATCTCATGCTTCACTTATATTATTTTGAGTGTCTCTTAGAACAACATTGTATTTGCTATGGTTATAAAATTGATCCTAGAATGATGAGCATCCAAGTTGGGTATAATAAAAACTATCATAGGAAGTGATTTGGATGCTATGATCAATTTGATACTTGATAATTGTTTTGAGACATGGAGGTGGTGATATTAGAGTCATGCTAGTTGGGTGATTATGAATTAAAAGAATGCTTTTGTTGACGTTGGCAAATCCCGTAGCATGCACATATGGTAAAAGTTGTGTAACAAATTTGAAGCATGAGGTGTTCTTAGATTGTCATCCTTATGAGTGGCGGTCGGGGACGAGCGATGATCTTTTCCTACCAATCTATTCCCCTAGGAGCATGCGCGTAGTGCTTGGTTTTTGATGACTTGTCGATTTTTGCAATAAGTATATGAGTTCTTTATGACTAATGTTGAGTCCATGGATTATATGCACTCTCACCCTTCCATCATTCCTAGCCTCTTCGGTACCGTGCATTGCCCTTTCTCACCTTGAGAGTTGGTGCAAACTTCACCGGTGCATCCAAACCCTGTGATATGATACCCTCTATCACACATAAACCTCCTTATATCTTCCTCAAAACAGCCACCATACCTACCTATTATGGCATTTCCATAGCCATTCCGAGATATATTGCCATGCAACTTTCCACCATTTCGTTCATCATCATGACGCAGATCATCATTGTCATATTGCCTTGCATGATCATGTAGTTGACATCGTATTTGTGGCAAAGCCACCATGCATAACTTCTCATACATGTCACTCTTGATTCATTTCCCATCCCGGTACACCACCGGAGGCATTCATATAGAGTCATATCTTGTTCTAGTTGTAATTCATGAGTTGTAAATAAATAGAAGTGTGATGATCATCATTATTAGAGCACTATCCCAAAAAAAAAGAAAGGACAAATAAAAAAAGGGAGGCCCAAAAAAAGAGAATAAAAAAGGGGGCAATGTTACTATCCTTTTCCACACTTGTGCTTCAAAGTAGCACCATGTTCTTCTTATAGGAAGTCTTTCATGTTGTCACTTTCATATACTAGTGGGAATTTTTCATTATAAGAACTTGGCTTGTATATTCCTACGATGGGCTTCCTCAAAATACCCTAGGTCTTCGTGAGTAAGCAAGTTGGATGCACACCCACTTAGTTTCTTTTGTTGAGCTTTAGTGCATCCGTTGCATGGCAATCCCTACTCCTTATGTTGACATTAATTGATGGGCATCTCCATAGCCCATTGATTATCCTCGTCAATATGAGACTTTCTCCTTTTTTTTGTCTTCTCCAGACAACCTCCATCATCATATTCTATTCCACCCATAGTGCTATATCCAAGGCTCATGCTCATGTATTGCGTGAAAGTTGAAAAAAGTTTGAGATTATTTAAGGACGAAACAATTGCTTGGCTTTTCATCGGGGGTGTGCAAGATGGGAGCATTTTTGTGTGACGAAAATGAAGCATAGCCTAACTATATGATTTGGTAGGGATGAACTTTCTTTAGCCATGTTATTTTGAGAAGACATGATTGCTTTGGTTAGTATGCTTGAAGTATTACTATTTCTTATGTCAATATGAAATTTTATTTTGAATCATTTGGATTTGAACATTCATGCCACAATAAAGAAAATTACATTGAGAATTATGCTAGGTAGCATTCCACATCAAATTTTTTGTTTTTATCATTTACCTACTCGATGACGAGCAGGAATTAAGCTTGGGGATGCTTGATACGTCTCCAATGTATCAATAATTTTTGATTGTTCCATGCTATTATATTACCCGTTTTGGATGTTTATGGGCTTTACTTTACACTTTTATATCATTTTAACTCGTACGTATCAATAATTAAGTTAGGAGGTCCCAGGTAGGAGGCCTTGCCTCTTCGATCATGTTGCTTTTGTGTTAGCGTTCTTAAGGCATCCTTGTTTAACATATGTCTGTGCTCAGGGTTTGTTGCTTTCGCTGACTCTTGTATATTGAGCTTGTATTCGAGCCCTTGAGGCCCCTGACTTGTAATATAAAGCTTGTATTGTTTTATTTGTGTCTAGAGTTGTGTTGTGATATCTTCCTGTGAGTCCCTGATCTTGATCGTACACATTTGTGTGTATGATTAGAGTATGATTGAATATGTGTGTCACATGCATGAGGACACATCCGAGTCCTTTCCTGGATGCGTCGCAGTAGACATCAAAACCGCGGTAGATGTAAGGAAGAGTCAATACTGGCGCGGATGTCATCCTGGTTTTTAACTCGTTGAAGCTCCTTTCGGAGTCCTCAGTCCATATAAACTTCTTATCCTTCTTTAGGAGCTCTATCATTGGCTTGGAAATCTTAGAGAATCCTTTGATAAAGTGGCGATAATACCCCGCTAATCCAAGGATACTCCGGATTTCTGAGACTGTCGTGGGTGCGGACCAATCAAGCACATCTTTCACTTTACTTGGATCCACGATGAAACCTTCATCTGAGAGAATATGCCCCAGAACTCCCACTTGGTAGAGCCAAAATTCACATTTGCTGAACTTTGCATAAAGCTGATGATCACGAAATCTTTGCAACACCGCTCGGAGATGGTCCTTGTGCTCTTCTTTGCTTTTTGAATAAATGAGGATATCATCGATGAACACCACCACAAACATATCCGAGAAATCTATAAACACCTTATTCATCATATGCATGAAAAAGGTGGGGGCGTTGGTGAGACCGAATGACATAACAGTATACTCATAAAGACCGTACCAAGTGGTGAACGCGGTCTTGAGAATATCTTCCTACCTAAATTTGAGTTGATGATATCCGGTCCTCAAATCAATCTTGGAGAATACTTTGGCCCCACTGAGTTGATCAAACAAATGATCAATTCTTGGCAGTGGATACTTGTTCTTGATGGTGACGTCATTCAACTGTCGGTAGTCTACACACATCCGAAGGCTGCCGTCATTTTTTATCCATGAATATAGCGGGTGATCCCCAAGGTGAAGAGCTTGGACGATGTATCCTTTCTGCAGCATTTCATCGAGCTGTTTCTTTAACTCCACCAATTCTAATGAAGGCATCCGATAATATTTCTTATATATCGGTGCAGTCCCTGGCACCAAGTCTATAGCAAACTCCAATTCTCTATTTGGCGGCATTCCCGGCAATTCCTCAGGAAATACATCTGGATACTCGCTGACCGCAGGAATTGATTCCACTTCTTTGGCCACAGCTGAGAATACCATATCCTTCTTGGGTATACTTCTGCAGGCATAAAAACTTGCGATGCGACCTTCCTGATTTACCATGGTCACTTCTCTGGTCGCACAATTGATGCATACTTGGCATTGGGTCAACCAATTCATTCCCAGAATAATGTTCAATTTATCAGATTTAATGACTATCAAAGCTGTTGGAAACTCGGCTCACTTTATCTCAATTTCCAAATTTCGGCAGACCAGATTACTTCGGAGCACCGATAACGGGGATTGTACCATCATAGTTTTGCCCATAACCAAGCAGCGAAATTTGTTTAGGGCAGCAAAACTCTGCGAAATAAAAGATTGGGAAGCCCCAGAATGAAATAAAATTACTGCAGGTATGCTATTAATAGGGAACATACCAATGACGACTTCCGGGTCTTCTTGGGCTTCGTCAGCGGAGATATGATGGATTTGGCCTTGGATGGCCCTCGGGTCAAAACATGACTCGAGGTGGTTGACTTGTGGACGGTAGGAGGCTATTGGTTTGCCGCACTTGGGACATTGTCTGGCATAATGTCCGATTTGTTCACAGCTGAAACAGGCGTTGTTGCGCTGACAATCTTGACGCACTGGATTGGCTACAACATTCTTGACTTGAGTAGTGGTCTTGTTGACATTCTGCTGCCGGCTGGGTTTGTACTCCACCTGAGTCTGTTGCCATGTTCGAGTCTTCTGCACTGGTTGCATATCCTTCTTAGGCTCGAATTTTTGCTTGTGATCATTATTTGCGGGCCTGCTGTCGTGCATGAGCTTGTGTTCCCTTTCTGTGATGAGGGCCTTGTTCACTAGAGTTTGGAAGTCCGGAAAATCAAACATGCTGAGAGTGCATCTGAGGTGCTGGTTCAGTCCGCCAAGGAATCTGTCGACCTTCCTTTCTTCTGTGGCCACATCATAGAGAGAATACCGGGCCAAATGGTTAAATTTATTCAGGTATTCACTTACTATCATGCTTCCTTGAGTAAGGGCGAGCAATTCGTGCTGCTTGATCTTCATAATTCTGGTGGGTATATGATACTTGCAGAAATGTTACTTGAATTTGGTCCCCGTAATTTCCTCGTCTGCGGGCCACGCATCTTTAGCATTATCCCACCATATAGCGGCAGCTCCTTCGAGATAATGTGTTGCAAAAGGAACCTTGTCTCCTTCTTCTGTGCGAGCAATTTCCAGCTTCGTCTCAATGGTCCCTAACCAATCATCGGCTTCCAATGGATCAACAGTTTGACTGAAACTGGGAGGCTTGGTCCTTTGAAAATCTGACAGTTTGGAGTAATGACCATTTTGATTTCCATTTTGTCCAACCATAACTTGCACACTTTTCAGCATCTCCATCATATCATTGTTTCTTCTTTCTTCAAACATTGGCATAATCTGCTCAGTGGAGGGCGGATGTGGCGATGGAGGTGGTGGTGGCTGGTATGGCTCGGGGGAATGTCCTGCTTGTCGGACGGAGCAACGTACAGGGACATCCTCACAAGCTTGGCTGCTGCTACCTTCCTAGGCCATCCTATTATTCATTTTCCCAATACAAGGCAACCGTGATGAGAAATATCCAAAATGGGAGGAAAAAGCCAGTGACGAACCCAGAAAAACACGGCGAAAAGAAACCAAGGCGAGTAAATAGGTTCCAACATAATTATACATAGACTCAGCATAAAAGGTAACATCATGATGGGTTCACTACCCTCATACATGAAACTAAACATCATGACTCGTACGACTAGATCCATACATCATACTCATGACAAAGATAATATTCTAGCGATCTACTGCTCGGCTGGTGCTGCTGTAGGCTCCTCTCCTGAGCCAGACTCAGACCCTGAACTGATAGTGGAGACCTCTGGATTAAAAGAAATGCGACAACACTGCCTCGAGGACTCTCCCTCAAGGGCAGGTGCGGGATGGGATCTAAGCATGGGAGCTGCAGGAGTAGCAACAAGGGAAGACCACACAGCAGGAGCATTGCGAGGAGTCACTGCCAAAGGGTTGGTGGTACCCTGGGTGGTCGCCGGGGTACTAGAAGTGGGAGGAACGTATGGAGTGAAACCGATAGTGGGTAGAGGGTTCCTATTCCGAGCTGCGGCAAGGGCTATTTGAGCTCGGGTTAACTCTCAACTAACTCATAGATCAAGAGACAGGTGGCAGTGATATAGCGAGAAAGGTGGCTAGAAGGACAATCGCACGCTGGATCAATAAGAGGGAAGCGAATACGCCCATTCTTGTGCAGAGATGGGTAGTAGTACAAACCTGGGTGGGTGTGCATGCGAACCTTGTTGTAGCGCAAGTCTACAAGAGCCTCAATAGCAGCATACTAGACCACCTGAGATGGTGTAGAAGCAAAACCACCCTTAGAGGAACGAGTGTAAGCGCCGGAAGGGGAACTGTGGTGTAGAGTGACCTCAGCATAATACTCATACAGCGACCCGACCAGCTACTCCTGATACACCTAATACATTGGATCAGCACCCTCCGGATAGAGTCGTCGCGACACCATCTGAAGCAGGTGTGGCAATGTGTACGGAGCTGGATCCGGATGGTACAAGATCGGAATTGGTGCCATTGCACTCACAAGCACCATAGGATTAGTAATAACAAAAAAATAAACATGCATGCAATGCAGCAACCAATTTCTATGACTACCGGCACTCAGACGCAACTATCTACCATTTTACTAACGCACTAATGGTCTAGCGTGTCCTACAATCAGCGCGACTCCGATACCAAGCGTTGTGGCACCCTGGCTCAGAGCAACTGGTTTACCTGGCATTGCCAGCCCAGAGATCTAGTCTTCTGGCAACACACAATATCATGGTACAGAAAAAACCGCTTTATTGATGCTAGCGGGTACATATGTCTGATATTACATCGAGATAAGAGGCCAAGAGGCACATACGGTGCATATGAACAATATGTACATTATTTAATGAACATGAAAGGGCCTTGATCATATCAACTATGTGGCAGTGGAATAACAACGAAGTGAAACTCCATAGTACAGGGACACCGACGTGGACACGATGCTAGACGCGGGACGCTCTCCGATCCGATCAGTCTTGCCTGAAAGTTGGCATGACACGCCAGGTCAGTACATTGAATGTACTTGCAAGCTCACAACAAACATAAGCACAATGACAAACAATATCATGACAATTAATCAGGTTTAATGCAATGCAAGTGATACTACGAATGCAATGAAACCAACAGGTGCACTGAGTCCCTCGGACTCTCTTACCAGACGGGCTACCACGGTAACCGAACGGTGATCATACCCGGATCACAACTGAAGCCAACCACTTGCGATCATCACGTGATCCACAAGTCATCATGAAACCAGTGCGACAATAATACCAAGTGTGCAAGATTAATTATAGTTGTTGATCTGTGGTGTGACTTACTACCGAGTTGTGTCCATAACCGAGGACGCGGCTATTGATAGATTAAAATATACTCTGCAGAGGTTAGTGCACTTTACCCACACTACGGAACTCAAGGGCCTCGTACTCCCATTCAGGTGGACCATGGAGTTCCGATGAAACCTTTCCCTTGCCATGACACTCTCCCGGCCACTCTGACTCACTCCCTCTCAGGGCTAGTCATGGGTGGCCTATGCCTACCAACGACATCTTCAGCCACCGTCATGGCTGAACGGTCCCAAACGGGGACAAGGTACCATAAAAAAACAAGCACACAAGGTTATGTTTGCTTACCGGGCCAGGGTACCGCACGCCCATGACCTTCCCTCGTTGGAGGTACCGGTGAGAGGCATGAAAAAGGACCGAATCAAGACCCCCATAAAGGTAAATGTGGTCGCACTGAAAAGAACCCGATTCAGAGGCACCATGACTTGATCAACTTAATATTCAAGTTGGATTATTTTCATGTTTAACTAGAAAATAAATTCACTACAAGCCATATGATGCCATGATCATGCAACTACCCGATATGCTCAACATGCAACTCATAAGAACGGATCAACATCAAGGAGATAACTTACTTGCACTACTCATCAACAAAACTACTGGTATTACTACACTGGTTATTATCAAACCTCACTTTTAGCCATTTATCTTTAATATGAAAACTGTAACTATCAAATGAAACTACCATTATTTATCAAAGCACTTTTATTAAGCCAAAAACTTTACTCTACTTGATTGAACTACTCCATGCAATCAACCAGTAACTAAAACAAGCATAACAAGCATGACAAGGTAACTAAGCATCAAATCTTAATTATTTAACTATTTTAAATGCATGAAAACTAGCTCAAATTCAAGTAGAAAATCATAGATATTGAGATGACACCATCCAAATGTTATTGTGGCTTGCCTTAGTGCACAGGAGGTTCACACTCCTCCTAGATAGCTTCAAGACAAGTCTCTCCTTCTGAAAATATTTAAAAACCACAAAACAAAATATCAAGAACCACTCTGAAAATCACCAGAAAATCTAGGTAGCAAGGAAAAATCCACAATTTGGTGTGCTTCTAGAGTTTTCTGCAACAAACCAAATGCAAAAAGAATCAACTCATTTGGACTTATAGTCAAGGAGATATTCAAGGTCAAAGTTCTGGTCAAAATATTTGAATTAATTTGAATAAACAGAAAATCCAGGGGGGTGACGTCGATGGCGTAAAGCCAAAAGACGCCTCCACTCATACCGCTTTGGGTGCGAGTGGAGAGGCTAACAGCGGGCCCCGCTGGTCAGGAGAGAGGGGAGGGGGAGAGAAACAGAACGCGACGGTGTTTCGCCGGAGCTCACACCGACAAGGAGGAGTCCTTGGGCCTAACTGGAGGGATAGAAATGGAGAGGGGGCTACGACGCACCTGCCTGTACTCATGGCACGACGAGAGATGGCTGGAGCTTCTCGCAATCAACCTTGCAAGCGGCAGCGACGATGGGGTCTTGCCGGAGAGGAAGAAGGCGACGACGAGGGGCTGTTTTAGGGGCTCTGCGGCTTCGAGACGGCACCAGAGGGGCTCCAGGGATGCGCCTAGGTAGTTGGTTGGGCTCCAGGAGGTCGGGGACGGGGTGGCTGTGCTACGGGTGTTGACGGCAAGCGCTGGTAGGGCACGGCGGCCAGAGGCCTGCCCGGCTGGGCTGCTGCGTGTGTGTGAAGGTTGGATGGTGTTGTGGGTTGCTCTGGAACGGAGGGGAGGGCTCAATTTATAGCCGGATGGGGAAGGGGGTACTTGTCGCCACCAGAATTCTTTGGAAGACGGCGAGAGGCAACGAGGGGCGTCAGCGAGGGCGCGAGAAACTCAACGATCACATGGAGGCTGTCCACGCTCGCGGACGAGCAGAGGGAGGAGGGGGAGAAGAAGACATGGGCACGGGTGCACTGTGGCTTTTGGCCGTGATGCGCCCGTGCTCGCTGCGGCGTCTCGCACATCGGCGAGCGCCAGGGAGAGGTCAAGGGCGATGAGACGAAAGGGGTGGCATGGTGCAACAGTCGTCGGTGAGCTCTGGCTCGGGCACACGCCGAACAGAGGCACTGGTGCGATGCAGAGCGCGTCGAATGCATGCCAGGCCCCGTGTCCAGAAGCGGTCACTGCCCTAGGATTGCCAAAACAATGCCCAAACGCTGCCAAACCATGTCTGGGCCAAAGTCCACGTAGTGTTAGGTCTAAGAAAGGTGAAAACTCAAACCTAGGCCGACCAGAAGTGACTCAAGCTTGCTCGCAAGTTTCTGGACAGAAACTTGGTCGCCTAGTTTGGCTAGCTTCTAGAAGGCCATCAGGGTTGATCTCTTGGGGTTAAGGATTTCTTAGGAGGGTGTTTAAGCTCAAGAAAGATCAGCTCCAAAAGATTAGGGGAAAATGCACTTGCTGTACAAAGTGCATTTTTGGGCCAGAAACGAAAAGATTTTCTGTAGCAAAAATATTACAACAAGTCATGCAATATTTTTAATGAGGGAGGTGGGCCAAGGTTCAAAGAAAAATCAGGAATTATCTCAGGATTTTTGGAGCTATAAAAATTGGGGTTGCTTTGGAGCCCTAATTTGTGAAATGAGGTTTCAAAAAGAAAATGAATATTTTCACTTATGAAAAATATTCAATGGGACACTCTAGGGTTTTTAGAAAGAAATGGAGTTGGATGAGATGCAGATGGGTCACTTGCGTGAAAGTCAAGGGCATGCCCAAGTGACAAGTCCCTTTGAATTGATTCTAAAAACTCAAAACCAAGGTAAATGCAAACCAAGTCCAGAAAAAGAGAGAAGGCAAAAATTAGGCTGTCACATCGTGGCACCCCTTTCGTTCCGCCATGGTGACCAAATGATTCATAACATGCTCATGTCAACATTTTTATAAAATTGCATAAAACTTGTATATGTCATCCGCATCATGATAACAACATTTAAAATGTTTAAAATTGTCATTTGCATTAAATTACTAAATAACATGTGGGGATTTACCGGAACTGTTGTTTATTGTTTCCGGCCTCATTGAAACTTGCATAGATAGGTAGTTTAATTATGCTTCACCTCTTGCCATGTTAACCAACATTTAATATTGTTGAGTACATAAACGAGAGTTAACTAAATATTTGAATGTGGTTTGCATATTGAGCTCCACCTAATTTGTAGTATTGTTTGTTGCATTTTGCCATGCCATGTATATTTAAACTAGACATGCATCATACTTGATTATGCATCATGCCATGTTTATGCTTGTTGGTTTACTAATACGTTCATTTTGCATCATGCTTTTATCTCCATATTTATTGCATTATGGGATGTTATTACACATTATATCTCAATACTTATGGCCATTCTCTCTTATTTTACAAGGTTTACCATAAAGAGGGGGAATGCCGGCAGATGGAATTCTGGCTGGAAAAGGAGCAAATATTGGAAACTTATTCTGCATAGCCCCAATAATCCTGAAACTCCATGGAAGTTATTTTTGGAATTAATAAGAATTATTGAGAGAAGAAACTACCCGAGGGGGCCCACAACCAGGCCAGGAGGGTGGGGGGCGCGCCCACCCCTACTTGGCGCGCCCCTGTCTCCTGGGCCCCCTGGTTGCCCTTCGGTGTCCATCTTCTGCTATAAGAAGGCTTTTACCCTGATAAAAAAATCATAAGCAAGCTTACGGGATGAAACTCCGCCGCCATGAGGCAGAACCTTTGCGAAACAAATCTAGGGCTCCGGCAGAGATGTTCTGCCGGGAAACTTCCCTCTGGGAGGGGGAAATCATCACCATCGTCATCACCAACGATCCTCTCATCGAGGGGGGGTCAATCTCCATCAACATCTTCACCAACACCATCTCCTCTCAAAACCCTTGTTCATCTCTTGTATCCAATCTTGTATCAAAACCACAAATTAGTACTTGTGGGTTGCTAGTAGTGTTGATTACTCCTTGTAGTTGATGCTAATTGGTTTACTTGGTGGAAGATCATATTTTCAAATCCTTAATGAATATTATTACTCCTATGATTATGAACATGAATATGCTTTGTGAGTAGTTACGTTTGTTCCTGAGGACATGGGTGAAGTCTTGCTATTAGTATTCATGTGAATTTGGTATTCGTTCGATATTTTGATGAGATGTATGTTGTCTTTCCTCTAGTGGTGTTATGTGAATGTCGACTACATGACACTACACCATTATTTGGGCCTAGAGGAAGGCATTGGGAAGTAATAAGTAGATGATGGGTTGCTAGAGTGACAGAAGCTTAAACCCTAGTTTATGCATTGCTTCGTAAGGGGCTGATTTGGATCCATATGTCTAATGCTGTGGTTAGGTTTACCTTAATACTTCATTTGTAGTTGCAGATGCTTGCAATAGGGGTTAATCATAAGTGGGATGCTTGTCCAAGTAAGGGCAGTACCCAAGCACCGGTCCACCCACATATTAAATTATCAAAGTACGAACGCGAATCATATGAGTGTGATAAAAACTAGCTTGACGATAATTCCCATGTGTCCTCTGGAGCTCTTTTCTCATTATAAGAAATTGTCTAGGCTTGTCCTTTGCTACAAAAAGGATTGGGCCACCTTGCTGCACTTTATTTAGATTCAATGCTTGTTACCCGTTACAATTTATCTTATCACAAAACTATCTGTTACCTACAATTTCAGTGCTTGCAGAGAAAACCTTACTGAAAACCGCTTGTCATTTCCTTCTGCTCCTCGTTGGGTTCGACACTCTTACTTATCGAAAGGTCTACGATAGATCCCCTATACTTGTGGGTCATCATTTACCATGTTGTTTGCTTCTTTCTGGTTGTGCTTCTTCTCGATATCCGGTTACGTTGCGATTGTGAGGATTCATTCGACTACGCTTGCTCATCTACTTCATGGACTTCAGTCTTCTTGCTAGCGGGATTTTAGGCAAGATGGCCGTCACCTTGGATCTCACTACTATCTTTGCTATGCTAGTTGTCTCGATGCTATCACTATGTCGTGCTACCCACAACTTGTTTATCAAGACTCCCAATATGCCATGAAACATCCTCTAACCTTTTCCACCATCCTAGCAAACCATTGTTTGGTTATGTTACCACTTTGCTCAGCCTCTCTTATAGCATTGCTAGTTGCAGGTGCAGTTGCAGGTTGTTCTATGTTGAGACATGGATATTATGGGATATCACATTATCTCTTATTTAACTAAAGCATCTATATACTTGGTAAAGGGTGGAAGGCTCGGCCTTTTTCCTGGTGTTTTGTGCCACTGATGCCGCCCTAGTTTTTGTCATACTAGTGTTATGTTCCTTGAATTTTGCGTTCCTAATGCGGACGGGGTTTATGGGCCCCCCTTGTTTCTTCGTCCAAAGTAAAGCATGCCTGAGGAGATCCAACATTGGTTTTATCATTTGCCTAATAACAACTAAAACTTGCATAGGGACCGGCTAGCACCCGAGGTCTTTTAATCAACCCCCAAGCCAATGCTCGACATGAGTGTTGGTCCACCTACCTAGTAGTCAGTGGTGCCGCCTCGGCGCAACTCGAGGTGTTTGGCTATTTTCCACTTAGCATAGATGGATGAGTCCGTAGATAGAGAGTGTGCGACTCTATACACGGATCTGACTCACCGGGAGATCTCCTTGGGATAGTTTTCCTTTCTTCGAAGAGCTTGTGCATCGGGATTCCGAGGTTACTCGGGGTGTCCCTAGATGGAGGATTGTCTCAGCGGATCGTGAGAGCTTATCATGGGCTAAGTTGGGACACCCTTGCAGGGTTGAAACTTTCGAGAGACATGCCCACGGTTATGTGGCAGATGGGAGTATTTAATATTCGGTTGTAGTGAACATGAAACTAAATCTGAATTAAAATACACCAACCGCGTGTGCAACTATGACTGTCTCTTTTTGAGTGAGTTCGAGAAGAGAACACGATGTTATGTTTGACTCGTAAGTAGTTCAGAATCACTTCTTGATCTTACTAGTTTGCGGCCATTTGCGTAGTTTCTCATCTTATTCTTATACTCGTAAGTTAGCCACCATACAATGCTTAGTGCTGCTGCAACCTCACCACTTATCCATTCCATACCCATTATGCTTTGATCGTCTTGATACCCATGGTAATGGGATTGGTGAGTCCTCCTGGCTCACAGATTACTATAACAACAATTGCATGTACAGCTAATGCAATGATCTGACGTGAGAGCAGTGCTTTCTTGTTTCAGAGTTCTTCTACTTCTTCTTCGATCAAGTGATAGGTTCTGGGTCGGGAGCCTGGGATTAGCAGGGTGGATGTCGTTCTTCTTTTTCGTTTGATTTCAACCTTAGTCGGATCCTGCTCTTCTGTATGATGATTGATATGTATTGATGAACTGTTCTATTCATGCTGTAGCTTGTGGCGAGTATAAGCCTTTATCTTGTATTCTCATCTATTCAGTACATGGTATGTTGTAATGATATCCACCTTGCTATGCGCTCGAAATGTGGTTGTGCTCAATCATGAGTTCATCACGTGATTGGTAGAGAATCACATTTTGGGCGCTACAAGTAGGCACTGGGAACTTCCTCCATGGGAGCACCACAAAACAGTGGCTCAAGGATGGTGTCAGGTGTGTCCTACATACAATACAAGCTAAATCAGACCAAGGATGCATCTAGTAGTTGCAGATCTATCAAGCACTAGCTAAACCAAATAATCCATCCATAGTTTAAGATCCTCAACCCTGATTGCCAAATTGAGTGCACCCTAACCCAAACCCTAACCTTGATTAATGGCAGAGGGAGAGGGTGATACTTACCAAGTACTCCATATCCATCAGGTTGCCCCCCATGCTGCCGTCATTGGAGTCTCATCACCATCATTCCAAGAAAGCATGCTAGCCGGCGACGAGGAACAGAGGTTGTCGGCGATGATCACGAGCTCGGGCAGGGGAGAACAGAGTGAGGGAGAGAGTGGGAGTGAGTGCGCATGAGTGAGAGAGAGTGAGCTGGATCGACCACTTTTCACCTGGTCGAAATGAGTCGCCCTAACGATGGTGACCACGCGCGACGTCAGCTAGGCGCTGATGTGGACCTGGTCCTACCTATGATAAACTCGCTTAAAATGTAACCATTCAGTGACTAGGGTTTTTTGGAATAGCTAACCAATTTTGTAATAGTTTTTTGAAAGATTAAGAAAAGTCATAGTTTTTTGTAGCCATAGCCTGTAGTGTGCTTGTTTTTTTCTATATACTCAAATAGTCAGCACAACCTGTCGTTTTACATGCTCGTTGCTTTGGTTCATACATAGCGTATGGCAGTACTTGTGGTTCTAAATGGTATTTGAACCATTAATCCACATAGCTGCATAAAAGTATAATCCTAATTTTAGAGTTTTTCTTGTTGTTCTCAACATGTTGGCTTCAATTATTTTTTTAATGTGTAGGAGACTGCGTGTATTATATGTACTAAGGTAGAGATAATACAACCAACCAGCAGTCCACATGACACCCGACAACAACATCAAAACCCAAAATTGAAGCAACAAAAACCAAAACTAGAAAAGCAACAACTAGTGGAGAACAATGCTAAAACAGATTTTTAGAACATGAGGCAATAGAGCACTTTATTTCGAACTGCTCCAAAAAGATGCTTAATTTTTTTGAAAATTTGATTTTTTTACATGAATACGCATGCATTTGCTCTAAGTACCTATGAAATTTTGTTCAATAATACGTTGTATTACGCGCTGCACAAAAAAGATAAAATTTCTGCCCAAAACACCAAGAAACAAGCCCCTAATTTTTATGTTTTTTTGTCTTTTTTGTATGTTTTACATGTAAGCATGTATATTGCTGAAATTTTGGCCCAGTATATTGCATTGCTATACATTCATGTACACAAAAATTTGAAAAAATTTGATCCATAAAAATGGGGTATTTTGAACTTCAAAATAAAGTGCTTCATTGCACCTATGCTCAGAAGTCAAATTTCAAGAACAAAGCTCCCTTCTGCCCATTTTTTAGCATCAACAATGACTTTTTAAATAGTAACACGTGTCTCATTTATATCATAAGGATTATAGTACAAGCCATGTATATACCGACCTGGCAAAACTGAAAAGACAACAAGACGCTAGCCTTTGCACAAAGGAACATCAACCAAGAAGTAAAATTACAGACAAGACTGAAGAATTGTGACGCCCTTGATTCAATCGTACACTAATCATGCACGCAAATGTGTATGATCAAGATCAGGGACTCACGGGAAGATATCACAACACAACTCCAAAAGTAAAATAAGTCATACAAGAATCATATTACAAGCCAGGGGCCTCGAGGGCTCGAATACAAGTGCTCGAACATAAACGAGTCAGTGGAAGCAACAATATCTAAGTATAGACATAGGTTAAACAAGTTTCCATAAGATGGCTAGCACAAACTCGGTTACAGATCAAAAGAGGCGCATGCCTCCTGCCTGGGATCCTCCTAAACTACTCCTCATCGTCGGCAGCCTGAACGTAGTAGTAGGCACCCTCGGTGTAGTAGGGGTCATCATCGACGATGGCGTCTGGCTCCTGGGCTCCAACATCTGGTTGCGACATTCGAGAAGAAGAGGAAAAAGGGGAGAAAGAGGGAGCAAAGCAACCGTGAGTACTCATCCAAAGTACTCGCAAGAAAGGATCTACACTACATATGCATGGGTATATGTGTAAAGAGGCAATATCGATGGACTGACCTGCAGAATGCCAGAATAAGAGGGGGATAGCTAGTCCTATCGAATACTATGCTTCTGGCAGCCTCCATCTGCAGCATGTAGAAGAGAGTAGATGGTAAGTTCCTCAAGTATCATCGCATAGCATAATCCTACCCAGCGATCCTCCCCTCGTCGCCCTGTGGGAAAGCGATCACCGGGATGTCTCTGGAACTTTTCTGGGTGTGTTTTATTATCCGATTCTAAGTTGTCATAAGGTCAAGGTACAACTCCGAGTCGTCCTTTTACAGAGGGACACGACTATTCGAATAGATAAACTTCCTTGCAGGAGTGCACCACATTTCCCAACACGCTCAATCCCTCTGGCCGGACACACTTTCCTGGGTCATGCCCGGCGTCGGAAGATCAACACATCGTAG
This sequence comes from Triticum dicoccoides, assembly GCF_002162155.2. Lineage (NCBI taxonomy): Eukaryota > Viridiplantae > Streptophyta > Magnoliopsida > Poales > Poaceae > Triticum > Triticum dicoccoides. Next base: position 233,628,086 of record NC_041381.1, on the reverse strand, counting down.
CCCTACCTAGGCACAACAGAGAGGTCAACATGACGGTCTAAATCCTATGCACGCAGGGGTTTGGGCCCATTGCCCATTGCACACCTGCACATTGCATACGCGGCTGGTGAGAAGACCTAGCCTCCCTTATACAAGAGCAGGCGTTCCAGTCCAACCCGGCGTGCGCCGCTCAGTCGCTGATGTCAAGAAGGCTTGTTTGATACCACAATGTCGAGTGCCCATAACTGTTCCCTCGTAGTTGGTTGGTGCGTTTAGGCCAGTGGCCAGACTCAGATCAAATACCAAGATCTCGTTAAGCATGTTATTATGAAGTAACCGCGAACACCGACCAGGGCCAGGCCCACCCTCTCCTAGGTGGTCGCAACCTTCCCTGTTGCTCGGCCACAAAGTAACCATCAGGGGGCTGTCGGGAACCCAGGCCGATCACTACCTGGATGGAACCACCTGCCCCTTCAGCCCCCATCTCCGAATCACTTGCGGGTACTTTACGACCCGACCCGACTTTAGTCACCATCTGAGTATTATGTATGTATGTATAGTATATACCCGTGATCACCTCTCGAGTGATCACGGCCCGATAGTATAGCATGGCAGACGGACAAGAATGTAGGGCCACAAATGATAAACTAGCATCCTATACTAAGCATTTAGGATTGCAGGTAAGGTATCAACAACTGTAGCAACAATGACATGCTATGAAATAGAATAGGATTAACCGAAACAGTAACATGCTACACTACTGTAATGCAAGCAGTAGAGGGAAGAATAGGCAATATCTGGTGATCAAGAGGGGGCTTGCCTAGTTGCTCCAGCAAGAAGGAGGGGTCGTAGTCGATGTAGTCGATCACGGGGGTACCGACAGCAGTCTCGAGGTCTATCGGTAAGAAGTAACGGAGGGGAAACACAATAAATAACAGAGCAATCAAAGAATCACAAAAGCATAAAATGGCAATATGCGGTGCTAGGGGTGACCTAATGCAGTACTAGGTGATATCGGCAAAGGGGCAAAACATCCGGGAAAGTATCCCCGGTGTTTGGCGCTTTCCGACAGACGGACCGGAGGGGGATGTTTACATGTTCGCTATGCTAGGGACGTGTGGCGAACGAACGGAATGCGTATTTGGATTCGTCTCGCCGTTCTAAGCAACTTTCATGTACAAAGTTTCTTCATCCGAGTTACGGATTATTTTATATTGATTTTCGAAGTTTTAAACAATATTCAGAAATTTTATTAATACAGATTAAATCAGAAAAGCTATGTGTACACAGTAGAGGCCAGCCAAAGTCTATGACTTGTGGGTCTAGGGGTCCCAGTTGACCCAGTCAACTATTGACTAGTCAATGATGTGAATAGTGCAAGCAGGACCCGCATGTCATTCTCTCTATTTATTTCCACACTGTTTTTTTATTTGTACTTAGCAGTGGACCCCGACTGCCATTTCCACAATAGGGTAATTTGAAGGGGGTTAGCTTATAATTATCCTAGCTAATCCTAACCGCACACACGCACACCTACATAGCACGCACACACACAGAACGCACACACGCACGCAGGGCCACTCGGCTATGCCCAAGGCCATGACAGCTGCAATAGCAGCCGGTGGGGTGGGGCGGCGTTTGGTGAGCGGCACCGTAGCGGAGATCCAGTGGTCGCACGTGGAGAAGCTCCGGCGAGCTTCAGCCATGGACGCGGGAGGAGGCACGTGGGCGAGGTGGCTGCAGGGGACGGACGGTGACGACAGTAATGGGAGGAGTGCGCGGGGCTGTGGCGAGGCCAAGGGGCCGAGCGGCGCGCACATAGGGGGCGCCCCGGCGCGCGGGTTGGGGCGCCCAGGGGGACTTGCAACCGCTCGGCCCAGGCGCGCAGTGGCGGTGGGCGATGCCGAGGGAGGCGAGCAGGGTGGCACCAGAATGGGGCCGATGCACGGCGGATGTGAGCGGAGGCGAGGGGTGGCCGGCAAAGTGGGCGCAGGCGGGAACGCGGGCGCGAGCAGGAGCTGCTGCAGCCAGGTGAGCGAGGCAGCGGCTGCGTGGAAGCATCCATCAGCACAATGGCAGGCGGCGCTCAGAAGCAGAGACGAAAGGAGCAGGAAGGCGCGGCGACTCCAAAGGTGGCACAGGCGGTAGCGGCCGCCGGCGAGCGCAGCAGCGAAGGGCGAGGCCGACGCTATGGGACGCGGGTGCAGGAGCGCGTGACGGCAGCAAAGCAGCATAGAAGCGAGGAGTGGGTGGACGCGAGCTTGGGCACGACCACGGGCGGGCACAGGGTGCGTTGGTGGAGGCGTTAAACGACGATGGAAAAAGGGGGAGAAGGGGGGGGGACAGATGCAGCTCACTGATACGTCTCCAACGTATCTATAATTTTTGATTGTTCCATGCTATTATGTTACCCCTTTTGGATGATTATGGGCTTTATTTTACACATTTATATCATTTTTGGGACTAACCTACTAACCGAAGGCCCAGCCCGTATTGCTGTTTTTTTTGCCTCTTTCAGTATTTCGAAGAAATAGAATATCAAACGGAGTCCAAACAGAATGAAACCTTCGAGAGCGTGATTTTTGGAACGAACGTGATCCGGAGAACTTGGAGTGCAAGTCAAGAAGCTTACGAGGCGGCCAGGAGACAGGCGGGCGCGCCCACCCCCTCTGGGCGCGCCCCCTATCTCCTGGGCCCCACAGGAGGCCACCGACGTACTTCTTCCTCCTATATATACCTACGTACCCCAAAAACATCCAGGGAGCCAACGAAACACAATTTCCACCACCGTAACCTTCTGTATCCGCGAGATCCCATCTTGGAGCCTTCGCCGGCACTCTGCCGGAGGGGGAACCAACCACAGAGGGCTTCTACATGAACACCATAGCCCCTCCGATGAGTTGTGAGTAGTTTACCACAGGCCTTTGGGTCCATTGTTATTAGCTAGATGGCTTCTTCTCTCTTTTTGGATCTCAATACAATGTTCTCCCCCTCTCTTGTGGAGATCTATTCGATGTAAACTCTTTTTGCGGTGTGTTTGTCGAGATCCTATGAATTGTGGGTTTATGATCAAGTTTATCTATGAGAAATATTTGAATCTCCTCTGAATTCTTTTATGTATGATTGAGTTATCTTTGCAAGTCTTTTCGAATTATCAGTTTGGTTTGGCCTACTAGATTGATCTTTCTTGCCATGGGAGAAGTGCTTAGCTTTTGGTTCAACCTTGCGGTGTCCTTTCCCAATGATAGCACGGGCAGCAAGGCACATATTGTATTGTTGCCATCGAGGATAAAAATATGGGGTTTATATCATATTGCTTGAGTTTATCCCTCTACATCATGTCATCTTTCTTAATGCGTTACTCTGTTCTTTATGAACTTAATACTCTAGATGCAGGCAGGAGTCGGTCGATGTGTGGAGTAATAGTAGTAGATGCAGGCAGGAGTCGGTCTACTTGTCACGTACGTGATGCCTATATACATGATCATGCCTAGATAATCTCATAATTATTCGCTTTTCTATCAATTGCTCGATAGTAATTTGTTCACCCACCATAATACTTATGCTATCTTGAGAGAAGCCACTAGTGAAACCTATGGCCCTCGGGTCTATCTTTTATCATATAAGCTTTCTATCTACTTTTATTTGCATCTTTACTTTTTGCATCTATATTATAAAATACTAAAAATATATTTATCTTATCATACTATCTCTATCAGATATCACTATCGCAAGTGGCCGTGAAGGGATTGACAACCCCTTTATTGCGTTGGTTGCAAGTTCTTTGTTTGTTTGTGTAGGTGCGTGGGACTTTTGAGGAGCCTCCTACTGGATTGATACCTTGGTTCTCAAAAACTGAGGGAAATACTTACGCTACTATTGCTGCATCACCCTTTCCTCTTCAAGGAAAACCAACGCAAGCTCAAGATGTAGGAAGAAGGATTTCTAGCGCCGTTGCCAGGGAGGTCTTCGGTCAAGTCAAGACATACCAATTACCCATCACAAACTCATCTCCCTTGCATTTACATTATTTGCCATTTGCCTCTCGTTTTCCTCTCCACCACTTCACCCTTGCCATTTTATTCGCCCTCTCTTTCCCAATCTCCTCTCTCTTTCGCTTGTCTTTTTCTGTTTGCTTGTGTGTTGGATTACTTGTTGCCATGGCGCAAGATAATACCAATTGTGTGATTTCTCCAATACGAATAATAATGATTTCCTTAGTACTCCGATTTCTCCTCTTAATGATGTCGAGTCTTGTGAAATCAATACTGCTTTGCTGAATCTTGTTATGAAAGATCAATTCGTTGGCCTTCCTAGTGAAGATGCCGCTACTCATATAAACAACTTTGTAGATTTGTGTGATATGCAAAAGAAGAAAGATACGAATAAAGATATTGTTAAATTGAAGTTATTTCCGTTTTCACTTAGAGATCGTGCTAAAGTTTGGTTTTCGTCTTTGCCTAAAAATAGTATTGATTCTTGGAACAAGTGCAAAGATGCTTTTATCTCTAAGTATTTTCCTACCACTAAGATTATCACTCTTAGGAACAATATTATGAATTTTAAACAACTTGATCATGAGAATGTTGCCCAATCTTGGGAAAGAATGAAATTGATGATTCATAATTGCCCTACTCATGGTTTGAATTTATGGATGATCATACAAAATTTTTATGCCGGTTTGAACTTTGGTTCTAGATATCTTTTAGATTCGTCCGCGGGAGGCACCTTTATGGAAATCACGTTCGGAGATGATACAGAACTTCTTGATAATATTATGGCAAATTATTCTCAATGGCACACCGAAAGATCTTCTAGTAAAAAAGTGCATGCTATAGAAGAAATCAATGTTTTGAGTGAAAAGATGGATGAACTTATGAAGTTGTTTGCTACTAAAAATACTCCTCTTGATCCCAATGATATGCCTTTGTCTACTTTGATTGAGAATAATAATGAATCTATGGATGTGAATTTTGTTGGTAGGAATAGTTTTAGAAACAATGCTTATAGAGGAAACTTTAATTCTAGACCGTTCCCTAGTAATTCCTCTAATAATTATGGAAATTCCTACAATAATTCTTATTGTAATTTTAATAAAGTGCCCTCTAATTTTGAGAATAGTGTGAAAGAATTTATGATTTCTCAAAAGAATTTTAATGCATTGCTTGAAGAAAAATTGCTCAAAGTTGATGATTTGACTAGGAACGTTGATAGACTTTCACTTGATGTTGATTCTCTTAAACTTAGATCTTCTCCTCCTAGGCATGATATCAATGAGTCTCTCAAAGCAATGAGAATTTCTATTGATGAGTGCAAGGAAAGAACCGCTAGATTGCGTGCTAAGAAAGATTGCTTTGTAAAGGCGTGTTCTTCTAGTTTCCATGAAAATAATGATGAAGATCTTAAAGTTATTGATGTGTCTCCTATTAGATCTTCGTTTTGCAATATGAATCCTGATAATAATGGGACTGGAGATGAGTCAACTTTAGTTAGAAGGCATCCCAATAATTCAGAGTTTTAGATCTTGATGCTAAATTTGGTAAAAGTGGGATTGGAGAGGTCATGATTTTAAATAGTATTGAACCCACTATCTTGGATTTCAAGGAATTTGATTATGATAATTGTTCTTTAGAAGGTTGTATTTCCTTGTTGCAATCCGTTGTTAATTCTTCTCATGCGCATAGTCAAAATAAAGCTTTTACCAAACATATCGTTGATGTCTTGATGCAATCTTATGATGAAAAACTTAATTTGGAAGTTTCTATACCTAGAAAACTTACTGATGAGTGGGAACCTACTATAAATATTAAAATTAAAGATCATGAGTGTTTTTCTTTGTGTGATTTTGGTGCTAGTGTTTCCACGATTCCGAAAACTTTATGTGATATTATAGGTTTCCATGATCTTGATGATTTCTCTTTAAATTTGCACCTTGCGGATTCCACCATTAAAAAGCCAATGGGAAGGATCAACGATGTTCTCATTGTTGCAAATAGAAATTTGGTGCCCATAGATTTTATCGTTCTTGATATAGATTGCAATCTTTCTTGCCCTATTATTCTTGGTAGACCTTTCCTTAGAACGATTGGTGCGATTATTGATATGAAGGAAGGGAATATTAGATTCCAATTTCCATTAAGGAAAGGCATGGAGAAGTTTCCAAGAAAGAAAGTCAAATTACCTTATGAATCTATCCTGCGAGCTACTTATGAATTGAGTGCCAAAGATGGCACTACTTAGATCTATCTTCGCTTTTATGCCTAGCTAGGGGCGTTAAACGATAGCGCTAGTTGGGAGGCAACCCAATTTTATTTGTGTTTTTTGTTTTTGTTCCTGTTTAGTAATAAATTTTGCATCTACCATCTGTTTAGACGTGTTTTTATCTTTTAATTAGTGTTTGCGCCAAGTAGAACCTATAGGATAACTTATGATGATAGTTGAGTTGATTTTGCTGAAAAACAGAAACTTTGCGCACATGAAATTAGTTTTGTTAAATCACAGAAATGTGCTTTTGCGTTGATCCGTTTTGCTGCTGATCAGTAGACAAATTTCCCAGGACTTCCTATTTTGGTAGGATTTTAAGAGTTCCATAAGTTTGCGTTAGTTACATATTGCTACAGACTATTCTGTTTTTGACAGATTTTGTTTTTCGTGTGTTGTTTGCTTATTTTTGATGCATCTATGGCTAGTAAAATAGTTTATAAACCATAGAGAAGTTGGAATACAGTAGGTTTAACACCAAAATAAATAAATAATTAGTTCATTACAGTACCTTATGTGGTGGTTTTGTTTTCTTTCACTAACGGAGCTTATAAGATTTCCTGTTGAGTTTTGTGTTGTGAAGTTTTCAAGTTTTGGGTAAAGCTTTGGTGGACTATGGAATAAGGAGTGGCAAGAGCCTAAGCTTGGGGATGCCCAAGGCCCAAGATATTCAAGAATAGACAAAAGCCTAAGCTTGGGGATGCCCCGGGAAGGCATCCCCTCTTTCGTCTTCGTTCATTGGTAACTTTACTTGGAGCTATATTTTTATTCGCCACATGATATGTGTTTTGCTTGGAGCGTCGTGTATTATATTAGTCTTTGCTTTTTAGTTTACCACAATCATTCTTGCTGTACACACCTTTTGGGAGAAGCCCACTTGATTAGAATTTGCTAGAATACTCTATGTGCTTCACTTATACCCTTTGAGCTTGATAGTTTTTGCTCTAGTGCTTCACTTATATCTTTTAGAGCACGGCGGTGGCTTAATTTTGAAGAAATTGTTAGTCTCTCATGCTTCACTTATATTATTTTGAGAGTCTTTTAGAACAGCATGGTATTTGCTATGGTTACAAATTTGGTCCTAGAATGATGAGCATCCAAGTTGGGTATAATAAAAACTATCATAGAAAGTGCATAAAACACTAGGATCAATTTGATGCTTGATAATTGTTTTGAGATCTAAAGGTAGTAATGTTAGGGTCATGCTAGTGGGTAATTATGAAATTGAGAAATACTTTCGTTGAAGTTGGCAAGTCCCGTAGCATGCACGTATGGTAAAAGTTGTGTGACAAATTTGTTGCATGAGGTGCTCTTTTGATTGCCTCCTTATGAGTGGAGGTCAGGATCGCGCGATGGTAAACTCCTACCAACCCTTCCCCTAGGAGCATGCGTAGTAGTACTTTGCTTCGAGGGCAAGTAGACTTTTGCAATAAGTATATGAGTTCTTTATGACTAATGTGAGTCCATGGATATACGCACACTCATCCTTCCACTTTGCTAGCCTCTATTATACCGCGCAACTTTCGCCGGTATCACGAACCCATTATTTACCTTCCTCAAAACAGCCACCATACCTACCTATTATGACATTTCCATAGCCATTCCGAGATATATTGCCATGCAACTTTCCACCGTTCTGTTTATTGTGACACACTTCATCATTGTCATATTGCTCTTTGCATGATCATGTAGTTGACATCGTATTTGTGGCAAGGCCACCTTCATAATTTTTATACATGTCGCTCTTGATTCATTGCATATCCCGGTACACCGCCGGAGGCATTCATATAGAGTCATATCTTGTTCTAGCTTTGAGTTGTAATTCTTGAGTTGTATATCAATAAAAGTGTGATGATCTTCATTATTAGAGCATTGTCTCAGTGAGGAAAAGTGTGATGAAGACTATGATTCCTCCACAAGTCGGGATGAGACTTCGGACTTTAAAAAGAAAAGAAAAAGAAAAAAGAGAAAGGCCAAAAAGAAAAAAAGAGGGAAATGCCAAAGAAAAAAAGAAAAAAAAGAAAAAAAAGAAAAAGAAAAAAATAATAAAATGAGAGCAAAAGAGAGAAGGGACAATGCTACTATCTCTTTTTCCACACTTGTGCTTCAAAGTAGCACCATGATCTTCATGATAGAGTGTCTCCTATGTTGTCACTTTCATATACTAAGTGGGAATTTTTCATTATAGAACTTGGCTTGTATATTTCCAATGATGGGCTTCCTCAAAATGCCATAGGTCTTCGTGAGCAAGCGATTTGGATGCACACCCACTTAGTTTCTTTTGTTGAGCTTTCATATATTTATAGCTCTAGTGCATCTGTTGCATGGCAATCCCTACTCACTCACATTGATATCTATTGATGGGCATCTCCATAGCCCGTTGATACGCCTAGTTGATGTGAGACTATCTTCTCCCTCTTTTTGTCCTCACAACCACCACCATTTACCACCATAGTGCTATGTGCATGGCTTGCGCTCATGTATTGCGTAAGAGTTGAAAAAGCTGAAGCGCGTTAAAAAGTATGAACCAATTGCTTGGCTGAAACCGGGGTTGTGCATGATGGGAGTATTTTGTGTAATGAAAATGAAGCATGGCCTAACTATATGATTTTGTAGGGATAAGCTTTCTTTGGCTATGCTATTTTGATAGGACATGATTATTTGTTAGTTTGCTTCGAAGCATTATTATTTTTATGTTTTATAAGCTTTTATCTTGAATCATTTGGATCTGAACATTCATGCCACAATAAAGAAAATTACATTGAGAATTATGCTAGGTAGCATTCCACTTCAAAAATTCTGTTTTTATCATTTACCTACTCGAGGACGAGCAGGAATTAAGCTTGGGGATGCTTGATACGTCTCCAATGTAGCTATAAATTTTGATTGTTCCATGCTATTATATTACCCCTTTTGTATGTTTATGGGCTTTATTTTACACATTTATATAATTTTTGGGACTAACCTACTAACCGGAGGCCCAACCCGTATTGCTGTTTTTTTCCTATTTCAGTATTTCGAAGAAAAGGAATATCAAACGGAGTCCAAACGGAATGAAACCTTCGGGAGTGTGATTTTTGGAACGAACGTGATCCGGAGAACTTGGAGTGCAAGTCAAGAAGCTTGCGAGGCGGCCAGGAGACAGGATGGAGGCCCAGCCCCTCTGGGCACGCCCCCTATCTCCTCGGCCCCATAGGCGGACACCGCGTCTTCTTCTCCTATATATACCTACGTACCTCGAAAACATCCAGAGAGCCAACGAAACACAATTTCCACCACCGTAACCTTCTGTATCCGCGAGATCCCATCTTGGAGCCTTCGTCGGCACTCCGCTGGAGGGGGAATCGACCATGGAGGGCCTCTACATGAACACCATAGCCCCTCCGATGAGTTGTGAGTAGTTTACCACATGCCTTTGGGTCCATAGTTATTATCTAGATGGCTTCTTCTCTCTTTTTGGATCTCAATACAATGTTCTCCCCCTCTCTTGTGGAGATCTATTCGATGTAAACTCTTTTTGCGGTGTGTTTGTCGAGATCCGATGAATCGTGGGTTTATGATCAAGTTTATCTATGAGAAATATTTGAATCTCCTCTGAATTCTTTTATGTATGATTGAGTTATCTTTGCAAGTCTCTTCGAATTATCAGTTTGGTTTGGCCTACTAGATTGATCTTTCTTGCCATGGGAGAAGTGCTTAGCTTTGGGTTCAATCTTGCGGTGTCCTTTCCCAGTGATAGCAGGGGCAGCAAGGCAGATATTGTATTGTCGCCATCGAGGACAAAAAGATGGGGTTTATATCATATTGCTTGAGTTTATCCCTCTACATCATGTTATCTTTCTTAATGCGTTATTCTGTTCTTTATGAACTTAATACTCTAGATGCTGGCAGGAGTCGGTCGATGTGTGGAGTAATAGTAGTAGATGCATGCAGGAGTCGGTCTACTTGTCATGGACGTGATGCCTATATACATGATCATGCCTAGATAATCTCATAATTATTTGCTTTTCTATCAATTGCTCGACAGTAATTTGTTCACGCACCGTAATACTTATGCTATCTTGAGAGAAGCCACTAGTGAAACCTATGGCCCCCGGGTCTATCTTTAATCATATAAGCTTTCAATCTACTTTTATTTGCATCTTTACTTTTTGCATCTATATTATAAAATACCAAAAATATATTTATCTTATCATACTATCTCTATCAGATCTCACTATTGCAAGTGGCCATGAAGGGATTGTGAACCCCTTTATTGCGTTGGTTGCGAGTTCTTTGTTTGTTTGTGTAGGTGCGTGGGACTTTTGAGGAGCCTCCTACTAGATTGATACCTTGGTTCTCAAAAACTGAGGGAAATTCTTATGCTACTATTGCTGCATCACCCTTTCCTCTTCATGGAAAACCAACGCAGGCTCAAGACGTAGCACTCACCGAGAGAAAGGTCAGAGACGTGCTCGGGTGGTTCGAGGATGTGCGGTGGCGCGGATCCAATGGAGGCAGCGGTGTCCGAAGACGATGAAGCCGCCCGACCCACGCGATGTAGGGACTCCGGGCTCGAGGTCGTGGACGAAGAGAAAGCAACAGATGATGGCGATTCTCCTGGCGCATTCCTAGACGACGGGGAGGTCAGTGGTTGCGACAATGACGATGGCCATGGAGTGGTGGTTTCTGGTGTGTGTTTGCGGCGAAGAGAATAAGCGAGGGGGAGAGGGAATGGTGCTAGGGTTATGTTCAGGGGCTCGGATGTGACCTTATCCACGGAGGGAAAGCCGAGGGATGGCCGTCACGGCGGCATTGCCGACCAGGGAGGTGTAGATGGCCGCCACGCCCTCCCCATGTGTCCTGTAGCATGGGGAGGGAGAGGAGGTGGGGTGGTGGGCCTCCCAGCCCCCACATGGGCCTCTTTTCTTTTAATTAATTGCTTCATTTCTCTTTTTTTGCTTTTGCTTTCGTTTTATTTAATTTTATCTATTGCAATTATGTTAGGCGCTAAACGACACTAGTTCTATATGTTATTTCACACATAACTCAACAAATATTTTGGCGGTTACACACAAAGTTTCACTTGATTTGGAAAAGTTAAATTAATTGTTTTTAAGGCCATTTTAGTTGATGTTGGACCACTTTATTATTTTCTATGGATTACTAGGTGAGCCAAATGATGTTTGTTTCTACATGTTAATTCCTTAGTGAATATTTTCAATCCAACGAACATTTTTTTTAGCGTTAGAAGAAATAATAATTTGACTTGTATTTTAAATTAATTGGCTTGGATTTAGCAAGGGGCAATTTGGCTTCGTCAAATGTGATGACATGGCACCATTAGTAGGAGATTACTGTAGCATGATCATCGGGGTGTTACAAATCTCCTCCACTACAAGAAATCTCGTCCCGAGATTTAAGTGGTAGGGTTGGCGGGCAAGAATTGGTTACTAAACTCTAATGAGTCTTCTTATTCTTGATTGCTCTTCTAGAAGAGGTTGATCCATTACGTTGATGTCTCCATTTCTCTTGTTCAGGTCATCTTGATGAAGTCGGCATCCTTTCTTCGGGAACTCCATTGTACATACTAAGGACAAGGGGTAACTTCGGAAGAATGGACCGCTACAATGGTGCTTATGTGGTAGATAACATCAAGAAAGGTGGCAGGAAGTAACTCTTGAATTGAAACTTAAGAAACTATCGAGAGCAAAGTAAGAAGGTGTAAAATAGAAGTTCCAAGCGCATAGGCAATCGTTTGTTGCCTGAAAAAAAGTGTGAAAGGGGTTCAGAGAAATGGGAATAAGTATTTCGTCTGATACCAGAAAAGGTCACTAGGCAGGTGGCCCGCGAATTACATACAAGGCCACGTGTGAGGAACAACCTTGGGAACGGGGGGCGTACAGGAGAGCCAGGTTTTGATCCTGTGGAACTGTGGGTTATGGGCCCACCATGTGGTTAAGAGTAGAAAGGGTGATGATAGCTTGCATGGTCATGATAGCAAGGCACGTCAAAGAAGAGACTGTCAGTTATGTCGGGAACAACTTCTGTACCAAGGGCGAGGGACGAAGGGAACCATTTTCCTGCTCGTTGAAACGAGGTGGACCTATAGGAAAAGTTCTCATACATCGGTGGTTACCGGAATGTCATCAACAATAGTAACAGGGTCTTACTGATAGAGTTGCACACCGAGGTGTTTGCATAAGCAGGAAAATGTTACTGCTTAGACCATATACTCCCTCCGTTCCTAAATATTTGTCTTTTTAGAGATTTCAAATGAATTACCACATACGGATGTATATAGACAAATTTTAGACTGTAGATTCACTCATTTTTCTCCGTATGTAGTCACTTGTTGAAATCTCTAAAAATACAAATATTTAGGAACATAGGGAGTAGATCACAAGGAAGGTTAAACAAATAAATGGAAAGGAAAATGTGATCATCAGATTAAATAGAACAATGGAAAGGAAAATGTGCTTAAACACTTATTCCAGGGGTTACATTCTTCCCAAGGATAAGCAGAGCATGATATCCCTGATAGGATCGAAAGTAGAAAACCGTTTATGTAATGGGAGAGGAATTTCATGACATTACCCATACAACGGTGTTAGGATAATTGATAAAGAAAATTTAGCATTGTGATTCAAATGTTCTTATTGAAGATCGGAGTACCACAAACATGCTTCGAGATAGCATTGACATGGTCTTCAAGCAAAGGTCAGACTTTGGATACACAAGGATCCATCAGGAACAACTTATGGAATAAGTCTTACAATTTTCTCATGGAAGAATGGATAACCTTGCTAAAAAGGAAACTATAACAATAGGTCCTCCGGCCAGGTGTGCTAGGCATGCCATCACCTTACCGGGTCATATAAGGACCAATGTTATAACTCTTGGAAAAGTGTTCCAACCATCATATCTGACCGAGATTGAGATCTGATTGGTGCTACGATACATCAGACTCAGGATTCCTGAGAAGAAAAAGGTGTGACACAAATTGATGATATGACATTGTAAGATTCTCGGGAAATGAACTATGAAGTGAGTTCCGAAACAAGAGTTCATCATTAAACCAAGGAGAGGATGAGGAGGTGGTTGGTGGACTCAGCGACAATTCATCGAGATTACCAACAAGACGGATTCCACAATTATGTGAACAATGAGATAACATTTGTCAGATCAAATGATATAATGATGTATGCTCGAGGAAAACATACACAATTACACATTGGTTGAAAGGTGCACCATAAATATGGGATTAGGTAGCATGATCAATGTTAATGGTGGTTCAATAACCAATAGTCTAAGAATGAAGTATCGACCATTAACTTCAAATCAATAGGGTTGCTAGGAGTACAGAATCCAAGCATCACCGTTCAAGCTTGTTGTTCAAGGAGAAATGATATGACGAGGAAAATTGACATAAGCTTAGCTCATCATCGAAAATTGTGCTCCGGGAATAAGGACCAGGTAGCATAGTTAAAATTGGCACATTAATGATGTAGCCGATAAGGCTAGGAATGACCTGATGGAGTATTAAACTTCTCAACAACAGAGTACTAAGAGTATTGAATCATAGTGTTTATTCGATTCAGTAATCGATGTTCTCGGTTGACAACAACCCAGAACCCGTGGAGTGACTATGATGGGGAAAGGTACTACTTCATCAGAAATTCATAAGATGTAGTGCAATGGGTTGATATCCTCGAGATACCAGGGGGTAATACTCGAAGGTGGATCAAAATAGAAACTTAATTGGAGCATTGACTTGCGATAGAAGATACTTTAATCTTGTCAAAATAGACGAGGCAATGGAATGGTTTCCTTTCAGATATATTGAATAAGGTTAGCATGGTCGGAACCATAACTGCAAGGGATCCAATTTATGACACCGAAAGAATTATTCAAATGATTAAATATTCTTGCAAGAAGCTTTCATGATAAGTTCCACATCGTGTCCGTGGGCATGAACACAAAGGTTCAAGGTCGACTCCCACTTTTGCAATGCATAACCATTTGTTCATTTATCGTTTTCGAAGAAGTTGTAGTGTTGAAATTTTATTTGCCAAAACACCAAAACAGTATGACTCGTGAAAAACTTTCGGGTTCACACAGATTAAGGAAGGCATAGGTTCAACCCATCGGGGCATCTTAGAAACATATACCACAAGCTTCAAGAGTAATTATCACTAGCTCAAAAGCAGAGCATGGTTGAGAAAGTAGAGCATACAATTTGGCAAAGGCATTATGTATCCTAGGAAAGGCTCACGAGGTTATTGTATATGAAGGACGTTATCGGATAAAATCCAACAAAGGACCTGGTGGCCACAAAGGTTCTGGTGTGAGTATCGACACAAAACCAGAGGAAGAAAGAATGCAAGGAGATCAGTTTATAGTAACAACTGACTAATTAAAAGCTCAAACGCAAAGGTATTATGATTCACAAATCAAGGGATCAGAAGCAATCATTCTGATAAAAAATGAATAAGTTCAATAAACTTAGAAGCACAACCGATCAAGGCATTGATTGGTGAAGAACTAGCTCAAATCCAAATGACGTCTGAGCCTGTCGGCGTCCTGGACTTGGGGGTATCCAGTACTGCCTGTCTGCAGCCCACCACGTGGCTCCATCGAAGGCCTGGTATGGCCCAGCATCAACAACAACACAACAAGACCCTCACGAGGGGCCGAGCCTCGCGAGGCGGACGACGCCAAGACCCTTAAAGGAGTTGGCCTCCTCAGGAGGGCTCCTAAGGGGCGGAGAGTTCTTTGCAGCTACCTCATGAGGCTCAGCTGACGTGAGCCATGATGACCAAGGCCAGGCGGGCGCTAGGAGGGCGCAGAGCGCAGGTTCCCTCTTTGGTGCAAGCGAGGCAAGCCACATGCACGGAGTCTCGAGGAATCAGCCAAAGGTTTCCATTCTGGTGCATCGAGACCAAGACCGCCAGGATGGCAAGACGGAGGTCATCGCCGAGCCCACCGCAGCGTCACAACCACAGGCTTTCTGCAGGCGAAGACTACTTTTGTCAGGATAGACTGTACTACTTGTCCCCTTCCAAATCCCGCCGTTGTGGAATCCCTTCCCGCTCATATTTGGGAGGAGGAACAAGGCACTATATATAGGTCTTAGCCACCACCATAGAAAGGGACCGAAGCCAGAGAAAGTAGAGCACCACACCAGCTCAAGAACACCTCACCTCCCGAGGCTTGTTAATCGTTGTACTAGTTCATCCATAGGCCCTCGAGGAAATCCACCACACCACACTGGAGTAGGGTAATACACCACAACGGTGGCCCGAACCAGTATAAATCTCTGTGTATTGTGTCTCAGTGAGCTCTACGCGCTAGGCTAGGGGGGATCACGAGTAGGTGGGTTGGGCAGGTTGAGATCTCCGCATGCACCCCAGTGTTCAAACCTCTCATGGGTTGCCGGACCCCGAAATCCGACATTTGACGCGCCGGGTAGGGGTGCGCCAGATCTCCTCTTCCATCGACCAGTCCTCCTCCGCTCCACCGACGCCACGGCCGACTCGAGAGCTCACGTCGAGCACTGGGTCGTCCAGACCTCCTCGGCAGCACCCACCAGTGAAGAAGACCTCCACTCTGCCCTGCTCCCGGCCCGCGTTCTGCTGGGGAAGACCGACCGCGGGGGCGCGCGGCGCAGCCTTCTCCTCTGGCGCCACGCCGCAGCAGCGCAGCTACGCGACCTGCAAACTACGCTGCAGCCACTGCTCCGCACTCGCGCAGGGAACAGGCAAACTTGCGGGCGGCAGTCATCGTAGCCCGTGAGCTTCGGCGGTGCAGGCTGCTTGAGAGCGGCCGTGACGACGGGTCGCTGAGCTGCTGGATGTGGCGTGTAGGGGGGCGGGGCCGTTCTGCACCCTCCCCATGTCGCAGGCGATGGCGGGGGCGCGCGCTCATCCCCGACATAGCCGCGCGCCCTCTCCCAAGGGCCACGGAGAGCCTCTCGACGCCAACGAGCCTTGTGGAGCAGCCCGCCCAGCCCCAAACATGCCCCCTCGGCACGGGGCTGCTTCGGACGACACCACCAGGGGACGCATTGGAGTGCCGGCCCCTGGCCAGCAGGACCAGAGGATGGCGGAAGGGGGCGGGAGCGTTAGGTGGCCGGGCGGCGCCCCTGGTGCGAACATCTCGGAAGCCTACGTTCCCATCGCGATGGATCCAAGGCACGCGCTAGGAGAGGGCTCCTGCCGATCCCCCATGCCAGGCTGGGCGCTGGACATACACGAGGCCGAGCTCTCCTTCGATCCGCCACCAAGCCCTGTCGACGCCCCCAACAGCGGCAGCCTCTGGGTACAGCTAACGCCGCAGGGCGCGCTTACACTGACCATGGATAGCAGGTAAACTAACACACGGCGACCACCAGGACCCTCAGGATGGCGGACCCTCCTCAGGAGCGTGAAGGACGTTGGGTGCAGTGCGGGGGAAGCCTAGCAGTGGGGCCCTTCTCGCGCTGTGCGGAGCAGGATCCAGCCTGGAGGTAGGTTCCTTGCCAGGGAAGGCGTCGGCGAGCCCTTCCCCTCGGCAGGGGGCCTACGGTCGCCGAGGACACCGTCAACGTCCCATTGGCCCCTTGGTCCTGTCCTGGTTTCCGGTCTCCCCAATGGTAGTCAGGGGCGGCGCACGGCGGGGTCCTTGTCGGGCGACATGAAGCAAGGCTCCAACCTATGAAGGTCTCCGCTCGTGACACTCTCACGTAATAATGAGTGGGGCTGTACATGCCCCGGTGTCTCCTGAGTGCCGCCCTGGGGCCTCATGGGGGCTCCCACCCACGTCCTAGTGGAAGCCCCATGCTCCGCGCTGGCCGTCGACATTGTCCCCAATGACTATGCCCAGCCAGTGGAAGCACTTAGCTCCATGCTGGTGGGAAGACCGAAGACTGAAGACTGAAGATCAGTTAGGCGCCGGACGCGGCCGCCTACTTTTTGCCTCTCTTTTTGTACTCGCTTGCCGACTCTTTGAAGCAGTTTGTTTTCTGTGAGTTTATAAAATGGGGGGAGTTTTCTTTTTCTCGTGTTGCTCTCTTGCCTTCAGTTCTTGCGTTCTTTTCTTGGAGCTCGTGACCGCTACCCTGCCCTCTAGCACCTCGCGAGCGGGGGCTGGGTACGGTGTACGCACTGGCGCTGATCGCTCCCCTTGGGGGCTCGAAGGTGAGGCCTCCCCGCGCGCCCACCTTGCCACAATCTGGCCGTTGGCTCCTCACGAGGCACTCCACGGCAGGCCAGCAGGCCCCTCAAGAGGCATAGGGCCTCACGAGCCAGCGGCAGGCTCGCCTCAGGAGAAGGGGCGCTGCCGCCGCGTCAGGCCTCACTCAGGACCCACGAAAGCCAAGATAAGTCAAAAACAACTATCCCATTCATCGGCCCGCAGCCTTGCTGGCCCCCCCTCCGGGTGTTAATTCAAAAGCATTTAGCAATCTCATATATCATAAGGGGCGCCCCCTTTTCAAAATGCTCTCACAAGGATGCACTTGAGTGTTCATACAGGTCAAAGTAAAAGAAATACATGCCTAGCTGGATGCGCCTTCTTCGTCACTCCCATCCACGCTGCTTGTGCTGAAGCTACCACCCTCCTCGTCATCTCCACCCGTGCCAGCCCCTTCGGCTGCGAGCACGACCGTGTCATCCTCAGGAGTCAGCTCCTTCACCAGAGCATCCACATGATCGTCCACCCACTTGGCAAGCTTGTCTTGAGTGGCCGCAGGCACATGGACTAGCACGATGCTGAAGTCGAAGCGGGAGTCAAGGTTCAGGAGGTTGCTGAAGATGCACGAGAGCGCGCGCCCAAGGAGGCCCCGTCTCCTCTCCTCAACGAGCTGGCGGGCTTTTGTGGCATGGTCCTCCAGGAAGGTCACGATATCAGTGAGGAAGCGGAGATGGCTGGCATAGTCGCTCTCGCGCGGGTGAGGAGCACTCTCATTGCAAATAGCACCCAAGGCGTTGTTGGCTCTAACGCGCAGATCCTGGAGCATGGGACCGTGTTCGCACTCCAGCGGCAGGCGGCTGTGTCAGTGGAAAACGACAGCTATGGGATCACAAGAATCCCTACTGCGGTTGCGGGGCGTGGGGTCGTGAGAAGAGCGGGATCAGCAGCCAGCACAAACACATGGGTCGTTTACCCAGGTTCGGGCCGCAAGGATGCGTAATACCCTAGTCCTGCTTTGATGTGTATATCTGTGTTCTTAGAGTTCTTGAGCTAGCTACAACGAGCGTAACTTGTCCAAGAGTCTGAATCCTTCTCCATGCCTTGGGCTTCCTTTTATAGGCAAGGGGATCACCACAGTGGCACATAGGAGGTGGCATCGGGGTACTATGGTTAAGCCTATCGCTTGTCATTACGGGACAAGACACATTTAATGCGCCTCTGACGTGTCCCCTTCACTTTATGCTGCTTCGCCCTGCCTTGACACGCGCCTGGGCCAGTGAGGCGGTCTGCGCCATGTAGGCTGGTAGGTTGCTGAGGTGGCACAGTGGTTTGCATGCCACCACATAGGAGTGTGCTGAGCTGGCCTGGAAGCCTCACGCCGACACGCAGGCGCCTGCCTAGCTGGTGGGCTGGCAACTGCATGGGAGCGGTGGTAGAAACTTGGCGGGTGCAGGCCTGGCTATGGCCTCGCGGATGTCCTCGACAAGGGCCTTGTCGGGGTCCCGGCAAGGGTCTTGGCGTGGCATTGCGGTCATCGTGTGGGTCTCCTCGGCAAGGATCTTGCCGAGGTTCGTTGTCTTCTAATCCTCTTTTGATTTGAAGTGTTTCTTGTTTTCACAAAGATCTGCATGCCATCATGGAGGCGCCTCCCGAGCCTAGGTCCCAACGTGGTTGGTGGCGCTGGAGAAACTGGGGCTCAAGGGCGGTGCGCTCCGTTGGCGTTGGGTAAACTACCTCGGCAAGGTCCTTGCCGGGGCTGTGGAGGCCGCCCCGGCAAGGGTCTTGCCAGGGGGAACCACCTCGCCTTCTTGCTCTTTATGCCTCTATCTTGGTGTTGCTTTGGCCATCTTGCGGCTTTGATTCCCTGTCTTTGCCTTGCTTAGGTGTGGCCATGGGCGCGGCTCTGACTGCCCATGCACAAATAAGGGTTACAAAGGAGCTCCCCTACTTTAGTACACCGACAGGAGCCCCTGGGCCTGGGCCACACATAAGCGCGACACGTTGTTGGGCCAGGCCCAAAACGGTGCGCGGGCAGGCGGGGCGGTCTTAACTGAGGTGATTTTTCCGCCCGCTGCGCTCTCCCACGATCCGCGTTGCACGCGTGACGTGGGGGTCACGCGCACGGGGGATCGAAGCATGCTTGCATCATCATGTGGTGAACAGTTAAGACGCGGCTTGCGTGTCCTTTCGAGACCGCAGGGCTGCTGCTCATTTACTCTCCTTACCTGGGAACCGTCGCTCCACGCGCCCCATTACGCCCATCCCTTGCGCCACGTACATCGCATGAACGACGCAGGGCGAATGACAGGTGCGCGGAATACAGGAAGATGTGCGTGCGTGGGTTGATACCCACGCGCCTTCAATTGGGCAGGGAGGGCGGTTGACGGACTCGCTCGCTATCACCTTAAATGAGCCGGATTGGCTGAGAAGGGCGGGCGAGCCCTGACCCCGTCCCTTTATAAGGAGGGGAGCGGGAGGGATGGTGCCTCTCAGTCCTTCGCCATCCGCCTCTCCCCATCCCCGCTCCTTCCTCTCCTTTGTCATGGCAAGAGGGCGCGCTGATGCTTCGACGGAGGCGGCGAGGGTCTCTGCTCGATAACGCATTGCTCCTGTCCAAGAGCCCGTGGCGGTGAAGCCGGCCGCGAGTGGAAGGGGGAGGGGGCGAGGCCGAGGCCGCCATGGTACTCGGGGAAGAGGAGAACGGGGCGGCGCATCAGCCTCGCCTCCGCCAGCGGTCCTTCCCCCAATGGAGGGCCACGTCGGGGACAACCCCCGCGAGTTCTTCATCAGGCTGCGCCGGCCGGTGCACCGTCGTCTCCACCTCCCGACCCCATTCGCTCGAGAGATGGAGCTCGATCCGCCACAGGCGCTGAGGCTGCCCATGCGGGGCTACGGGAATAGCGGCACATGGGCCAATGTTGATTTCCCAGCCCCTCATGTCATGTATCTTCGCCGCAGATGGAAGACCTTTGCTCGCATCCACAACCTGACGGCGGGGGTCATTCTCTACTTCAAGTTAATAGAGAATGGCCTCCTCTCCGTCAAGGTCTTCGGTGATTTCGGAACTCGCTTGAAGTGCTGCGTGGAGAGCTCCTCGGATGATGAAGACTCGTCCTCAAGCGAGAGCGACAAGGAGGACATCGGCAGTGACGATGAGGGTAGCAGGCAATAGGATGACGGGTCTGACTAGGTGTCAGACCCGCCGCTCCGGGGCGGTGCCGGCAGCAGCAGCTTCTACACCGGGCTCCTTCTCCTAGTGGAGCTGGCTCCTTGAACTCCTTGGGGTCGCCTCCTTGGGCGGCTAGCATTGGAAGGCCGGAGAAGGCAAAGAAGGCGGGTGGCGGGCTGTCAAGTCAGAGTACGATGGCACCGACGCCTTCATAGCATATTGACGGACCGCTGCCTTATCTTCCAGCTCTTCCTCCGGCACCACCACCACAAGCTCTCTCCTTGGCGGTCGCCGACATGTTCTCTTGGCGCCTTCTACTACTCGTACCTTGCCTAGGCGCTCCTTCTGCCCTTTTTCCTTCTTGCTACATTTCCTGAGGAGAGGGGCAAGAAAGGGATTACGGGCACCTTATCTTTTTTAGCTTGTAAGCCTATGGGCCTTAGTTAGATTTAAAACTTGTAACCTCTCTATTCATGTTTTCATTTCGTATGAACTGTATCTGTATGGAACGTATTGGAAAAAAGGGGTGCTTGCCGGGTCTTGTGTGTGTGAGCATACCAAGGAACAAATCCTTGTTATTTTCAATATAAACACCATTGCCCGGCAGCAGGCCTTGCCGCTCCCCTACTCCGTTCGACCAAACTCACGCCTTTGGCGGAGGCAATGACGAATTAGGGGTGGGCCCTACGCTTGCTTCCTTGCCGCCGCGGCTACAACCAGATTCCAAACCAAGAAGAAGTTCTTGGGTGGTAGGAATGAAAGGAGCATGGCAGCCTCAGAATAAAACGAGGTTTCATACGTCCCAATCTTCATACGAAAATGTGTAACAGGAGATAGGAAAACTTATCTGAATCTGCAGCCCCCGGCAACCCTAGCTTGCCGTGGGTGGACCTTTGTGACTTCAGCCCTCGGCAAGCTTGGCTCGCCGGGGTCGGAGCGCCGGCTTGTTCTCTTCCTTCCCCTTAGCTTGGCGGAAACACTTATGTACATTGTGAACCAAAGAGGATGGACAGGAACAAAGAGATGCAAACTCGACCTCTATGCTAGGGGTTAGTCGCTGCTAAGCACTATCAACCCTAACCGAGGGAGAGACTCAATCTAGCATGCATGCTATAATCTTAGGGCGCCAGTGCTTTGTTTTATTTATGCTCAGGGTCTGCGCCTGGCTTTGTACAGAGGGTTACATGCCTTGCCGGCAAGGCTTGTACAAAAGTTGGCTTGCCAGGGGGCCCGACAGCCGCGCCTTGTGGGTAAAACTTGCGAAGATGCTCGATGTTCTAGAGTTGCTTACTGGAATGACATCTTTGGTCTCCAGGCGGACTGCGCCAAGCCTGGTGACTCGTGTTACCCGATAAGGGCCTTCCCACTTTGGAGTCAACTTGTTGGAATTCTTGGCCGACTGAACGCACCGAAGAACAAGGTCGCCTTCCTTGAAGCTTCGGGCATGAACCTTGCGGCTATGGTAGTGACACAAGGCTTGCCGGTAGCATGCTGCTCTCACAGCCGCTCGAAGACGATCTTCCTCGAGGAGCGTTGCCTCATCTTGCCGCAATCTCTCTTGCTCAAGCTCATCATAAGCGAGCACTCGAGGTGACCCGAATATGAGTTCCGTGGGGAGAACTACTTCTGCCCCGTAAACCAGGGCAAAGGTTGTCTGGCCTGTGGCTCGATTTGGCGTCGTTCTGATCGACCAAAGAACCGCCGACAACTCATCAATCCAGCGCCTCCCGCTCTTGTGCAGCCTATCAAAAGTCTTCATCCTCAGGCCACGTAGCACTTCAGCATTTGCCCTCTCCGCATGGCCGTTGCTCCAAGGGTGTGCCACGGCGGCAAAACAGACCTTGCCGCTGAGGTCTTCAATATACTGCATGAAGGTGTGGGTTGTGAACTGCGTGCCATTGACGGTGATGATTCTGTTCGGCACACCAAAGCGGCAAACTAGCCCCTTGAAGAATTTGATGGCTGACTATGCGGTCACCTTACTCACTATTTCCATCTCCGACCACTTTGTAAACTTGTCAATTGCAACGTACAAGTACTCATAGCCCCAACGGCGCGGGGAAAAGGGCCCATGTAGGATCAAAAGTATGTCTAGAGGGGGGGTGATTAGACTACTTGACCAAATAAAAACTTATCCTTTTCCCAATTTTAGTCTTTGGCAGATTTTAGCTATCTTAGCACAAGTCAAGCAATCTTAACACAATTCAAGCAAGCATGCAAAGAGTATATGAGCAGCGGAAAGTAAAGCATGCAACTTGCAAGAATGTAAAGGGAAGGGTTTGGAGAATTCAAACGCAATTTGGAGACACGGTGATTTTTGAGCCGTGGTTCCGATAGGTGGTGCTATCGTACATCCACGTTGATGGAGACTTCAACCCACGAAGGGTAACGGTTGCGCGAGTCCATGGAGGTCTCCACCCACGAAGGGTCCACGAAGAAGCAACCTTGTCTATCCCACCATGGTCGTCGCCCACGAAGGACTTGCCTCACTAGCGGTAGATCTTCACGAAGTAGGCGATCTCCTTGCCCTTACAAACTCCTTGGTTCAACTCCACAATCTTGTCGGAGGCTCCCAAGTGATACCTATCCAATCTAGGAGACACCACTCTCCAAGAAGTAACAAATGGTGTGTTGATGATGAACTCCTTGCTCTTGTGCTTAAAATGGTAGTCTCCCCAACACTCAATTCTCTCTCACAGGATTTGGATTTGGTGAAAAGAAGATTTGAGTGGAAAGCAACTTGGGGAAGGCTAGACATCAAGATTCATCTGGTAGGAATGGAATATCTTGGCCTCAACACATGAGTAGGTGGTTCCTTCTCAGAAACAGCAAGTTGGAAGTGTAGGTTTGTTCTGATGGCTCTCTCCACGAATGAAGAGGAGGTGGAGGGGTATATATAGCCTCCACACAAAATCTAACCATTACACACAACTTGCCAAACTCAGTGGGACTGAATTGGTAAACTCGGTCACACCGATTCAGCAAATCTAGTGACCGTTAGGATTTTCGGTGTGACCGACATGCAACTTGTTATGACTGATATGATTAGGGTTAGGGCATAACGTAATATCGATGAGACCGATTACACAAACTCGGTGAGACCGATTTTGGTAATAGGCTAACCAGAGAGTTGGTCAGGTAAACTCGGTGGGACCGATTCGCTCATTTCGGTGGGACCGAAATTTTACAAAAAGGAAACAGGGAGTTTACATTGCAATCTCGGTGGGACCGATCGCTCATCTCGGTGGTACCGAAATGTTACGAAGGGAAACAGAGAGATTACAACCCCATCTTGGTGAGACCGAGATCCCTATCTGTGAGACCGATTTGCCTAGGGTTTGTAGCAGTGGCTATGACATCTGAACTCGGTGGCGCCGGGTAGAAAGAATCGGTTGGGCCGAGTTTGACTGTTGGTTTAGGTCATATGTGGATATGAGAAAGTAGTTGAGGGTTTTGGAACATATCACTAAGCACTGTGGAGCAATAAACTCATTAAGAAACACCTCATCCCTCCTTGATAGTATTGGCTTTTCCTATGGACTCAATGTGATCTTGGATTTCTAAAATATAAAATGTAGAGTCTTGAGCTTTTGAGCTTGAGCCAATCCTTTTCTCCTTAGCATTTTGAGGGATCCACTTTTCTCATCCATGCCATGCCATTCATTGAGCTTTTCCTGAAATATTCATCTTGGAATGATGTTAGCTCAATGAGCTAATGTTGTTAGGAATTACCAAAACCACCTAGGGATAGTTGCACTTTCAATCTCCCCCTTTTTGGTAATTGATGACAACATATAGATCAAAGCTTTGACAAATGATAATAAGAGTGAAAAACATAGTCGCTTTGAGAAGTATGGGATAATCAAGAGCTCCCCCTAAATTTGTGCATAGTTTAAGATTTGCTTTGGACTGCAAATGCACAAGGAGTTAGGCTCATGGGTAACTCTTCCATGTCACATACATCTTGGTGGAGCGCTCAAAATGATAATAACTGAATACATGCACTCATCACCAAGCAAAGTGAATGATCATATAGAGATAAACGAGATAATGTCATCCTACAAGCATAAATGTAGCATATGATCAAACACATGATCATCAAGTATCACACAGACATAGAGTATCTCTAACAAGCAAATAGAGTTCAACCACCAAAGCAAGAGAGAATAAAAAGCAACACTCTCTCTCGAAGCCTATGATCTATACATTTTTCTCCCCCTTTGGCAACAAGTTACCAAAAAGTTCATATAAAATGCATAGCACTAGATCGACTCTTAGGCTTGATCTTCAGGTGGTGGTGTAGAGATGGCTCCTTGGACGAAGACTTCGGTAGATGTGGATTGAGCTGGAGGTGTGGGTGCTGAAGCCGGTTGTACTGGAGCTGTAGGAGCTATAGCTGGTGAAGATGAAGTGGCTCTGGTGTCTGTCACTGGCACTGCATCTGATCTCTGAGCTCTAGGCACTCTGGCAAATGCATCTGTGGTTGTCTTGCCCTTCCTCTCCTCCATGTCATCCTGAAGCTGCTCAACAACAGACTGGATCTCAGTTACCTTCACATCCAAGTTATAGAAATTCTGCTGCATTATCCTCTCCAGGCTCTCCTGGTTTTGAGTCAAGGTGGCCAGCCCTTTCTCAATCCTCAGAGTGGATGCAATCAAGTAGCCTAGTTGATCATGTTTGCTCTTCAGAAAGTACTGAGATGC
Source organism: Triticum dicoccoides (assembly GCF_002162155.2). Taxonomy (NCBI): domain Eukaryota; kingdom Viridiplantae; phylum Streptophyta; class Magnoliopsida; order Poales; family Poaceae; genus Triticum; species Triticum dicoccoides. The sequence continues at coordinate 233,602,823 of NC_041381.1, read as the reverse complement.
CTCTTCCATTGTTGGCATCTTTGTAGCCTTCTCTGTCCTTGCCTTCTCCTTCTTAGCTTGAGCATGCACAGAAGATGGCTCATATTCATTCATAACCACTTGGTTATCCTCAAAGTCTAGATAGATAGCAAAATGTTCCTTGTCCAGCAAGTATGTGCCTGTGCCCATCTTGGAGTTTATCAGCTCCTGGATCTGTGGGGCATACCCACAACTTATTTTCTGGTCAGCTGCTGTCCTCTTGATAGTCTCAACAATGAGGCTCATGACCTTGAATTTTTGTGGCACATCAAATAGGTGTAGCAGGTTTATTGCATGGCCTCTGATCATGTTGTGGTCACCTGACCTGGGCAGGAAAGTGTGCCGGAGGATCCACTTGATGGTTGGCAGTCCTGACAGAAGATAGTGTACAGATCCAAACTTATGTGTTTCAACAGCAGCATCTGGGATCTCTTTGTACATATGTGCCATAGTGTTGTGATCCATCTTCTTCTTGGCATAGACATCCAAGTCATCTTCCTTATCCTTAGGTGCATTGATCAGATTTGCCCATTCCTCAATAGTTGATTGGTACCTTGTACCTTTAGACATCCACACTATCCCGCCATCTGGATAGAAATGTGTTGTGGAGTAGAATTGCATAATGAGCTCATCATTCCACTTTGTGAGCTTCTTCCCAACAAAGTCTACAACTCCACAAGCACTGAAACTGTCATACACTCCAGGATACTGTTCCTCATTTTCCTTCATGTAGGTCCAGTCCACCCACCTCATGTCACAAACTATAGGCTTCTTGTCCAACAATACTATCTCATAGAAATCCTGATGTTCCTTAGTATGGAACCTGTAGTCAACAACAGTCCTTCTCCTGATAGCATAGGGATCAGACAACCTCCACTGTCTGAGTCCTACATCCTTCCTCAGCTTCATGTTCTTAGCCACAGGATGAGCATCATTATGGTCTGGAATCTTTGGCTTCAACTATCTCAGAACATGCTCTTCATCTTCTCCTTCTTCAGCAGCAGTTTCAGGCACTGTGGCCTTGTTCTTCTCAGCAGCAGATATGTTTCTGGTATTCCTCTTTGGTGTAGTCTTTGGTTTGGAGGCAGCTTTGGGTGCTTCTTTGGGCTTTGATGATGCAGCCCCTGACCTAATAGCATCACCCATAAGCTTCTCAGCCTTGGGTGCTGGTGCATCAACATCTTCTTCCTCTTCCTCTTCCATCATGGAAGGCTTTCCAAAAACTCTGGCCATGGTCTTCTTGACCCTTTCCTTCCTTTTCTTCCCTTGTGCAGCAGCCTATTTTGGTTGAGGTTCCAAAGGTACTTGAGTAGAGGCTCTGGCTTTAGACATGGGAGTTCTCTTTGCAGGCACTTTGATCTTCATTCCAGGCTTAATGGATGCAGCTGTGACCTACTCCTTTTTGAGCACTTTCTTCTTGGAATTGGCCTCATCCTCTACTGCCACATAGTCTTCATCCTCAGATTCTGAGGTTTTCTTCTTTCTGGTTCTGGTGGCAGCCTTAGTTAAGTTGCTTGGGGTGCTCCTGCTGCCCTCATCAGAGGTACTAGAGGGACTAGTGCCCTCACTCATCTGAATCGGCTCCTCTTCCCTGTTTTGGCTGTCACTTTGATCAGACATGTTGCAAACACTGACTGATGACCCTGTGAATAGATGTAGATGAGATAGAGTGGATGAGCATGACAAAATACAGAGGTTTTTGCAAAAGAATGATTCAAAAACTTAGTTTTAGTTTTCCATAGAAAGCATTTTGGATCAACCGATTTGCAAACTCGGTGATACCGAAGCAGCTTTTGGAACCTAAACTAGTGAACTCGGTCAGACCGAGTCATAGTTCGGTGGCACCGAGACTGCTAGGGTTTCACAAAGTTGTGAACTCGGTCACACCGATTTGCAATTCTCGGTCAGACCGAGAATCACTTGTGCAATGGCCTTAGCCGAATCGGTGGAACTGAGTTCTGCAACTCGGTGGGTCCGAGATGGTTTCGGCGGAAACCTAACCTAAATTTTCAATTCATTACTAAACTATGGATTGTTTTTTCTGGATAGAGTAGTTTCAATCATGGCAAGAATCATGATGAACACAATGTGCTAGGAATCGGACGGGTATAGCACTGTGATCGAGTCCATACCCTAGCTTGGTGATCAACTCGCTACGGCGGCAACAGTGGGGGTGAATTCCGTTGACAGCGGCGGAGACCAGCAACTGGAGGCAGCTGGCGACGAGGAGGACAATCCGAAGACCCTGGAGGCAGAGCGAGCTATGCGCAGGCGAAGGGGTTTGGAGAAAGTTTCCAAATTTTTGCCCGTGAGTATATATAGCCCGACCCTATCGGTGTGACCGAGTGGAACAACTCGGTGGCACCGATATGCATAACTGTATACAGTTACAGCAACTCGGTGTGACCGAAAAGTTCGAATCGGTTGCACCGAGATTGAAAACCTAGATCGACTTAGTGATCTCGGTATGACCGAAATGGAGGAATCGATCAGACCGAAACGCACAAATAATTTTTGGAAGTTTAAGTCTATGACGAATCGGGGACTCCGAGTGCTCCTCACACAGAGTGGTTCGAATCTAACTTGATCAAATTTTGTGATGTAGCATGAATAGAGTTTGAGACGAGAAAAGCATAGATAGCTAGAGAAAGTTCTTAGGCATTCTTGTTCATCCACTTGGCAAAAGAAAAAGAAACCAACCAATCAAAGCAACAAGTGGATGTCCTCGAATGAGTAAAATATGCAACCAACATGATCACACAATAAAATGCCAAATGAAATATGTGGCAAAGCATGCACAACCAAATCTAGCATCTATCAAACAATTAGCGATGACTAGGTCATCTATATATGAGTATATTGACTTAGGAGTCAAATGAGAACATTTGATCATAGGTCATACTCATCGTTTAAGCTCAAGTGGGGTTACCACTATACATAATGCATTGATGTGTTCACACCATTAGAGTTGCTTTGACTCAATTCTTAGAGTTAAGCTCCCCCTAGATGTGAGATCCCCCATTAGAGGGATAAACTAACCTTGGGTTTTGTCGATGATGACTTCATGTAGGTGTTGAAGATGTGGATGCTCAATGTTGATGTAGATCATTTGGAGCAATCCCTTGGAGTGAGTTGCACTTTCAATACCTACACGGGTTTGTCCCACAAGGAACAAACAAGGATATCCATAGACATAGAGTGATGCTCACACAAGATAATGTCTATGAGAGCATTAGGTTACCTTGTCCCTTGTCTTACCAACAGGAGGGTTTGTGACTCCTTGAACTAGTGCAAGATGTGGAAGTTGATTGCACTTGTTGTTGCCAAAATGATATGAGTGAAATATGTTGGCGGAGTCACCCTCAAGAACTCTCTAGTTCTTCTTCTTCGGGATCCACACCATCTTGATGGGAATCCTTGGAGTTGTAGTCGTACTTGATGAAGTAGAACTTGACGTAGTCTTGGGAACCCACTTGACCAAGGACTTAGGAGCTTCTTCAAATGCATCAATATCCTCTTTAAGCTTGTCCTTGCCTTTTTGCTTGTGGTCTTATGGTGGAAGATCATCTTGAGCTTGTGCCCCCTTGAAGGAAGTGGGATCATAATTCTCTTGTTGAGGAACAAACTTCGTCTTGGGGTATTGATCTTCTTCCCACTCAACTCCATTGGCATTGAACTTTCGTTCAAAACCAACACCTTGGTTCTTCCGGTGCCTTCCTTGCTTGCGTACAATTACCTCAAATTGCTTACTCCCGGCAAGGCTCTTGTAAACACCTTTCTCTATAATTCCCTTCAATAGGCTATTTTCTTGCTCAAGTGTAACTTGGCTAAGAGAATCATTAGTGGAATCAAGAGAACTACTAGAAGCGACAACATTGGATTTAGCATGATTATTGTTACTACTAGAGGAAGAATCCTTCTTGTTCTTGTTAGTGGACTTGACTTGAGGCATGTAAGTAGATAAGAGTAAATGCTTGGCAATGTAAGAAGAACTTTTCTTATGGAGATCATCATTGATTGCCTTTAAGAACTCATGCTCTTGCTCAAGGTTGAGCTTTTAAAAGCGTAACTTCTCATGAGTCCTTAAAAGTTCTCGATGATCTTCTAAGATAGTTTCATGAGCTAACTTAAGAGTGTTTAGTTCTTTAGTTAGAAGCTCAATCTTCTCCTTATCACTGTCATTCGTTTTATCTTTATTAGCATGATTAATTGACGTTTCATCATAGTATTCATCACTAGAGTTGTCACCAAGTAAATCATCATCACCTAGCAAGTCATCTTCATCACTATTGAAATCAACATACTCGGGGTGTGTTACCTTTGGGCCTTTAGCCAGAAGCATCTTCCAAGTCCCTCATTTGCAAATATGTCGTAGGAGTTGGTTGATAGAAGTGCTAGACCGGCAACACCTTCATCTTGAGTATATTCGGAGTCGGAGTGATAGCTTCTCTCGGAGTGATTGTCAGAGTCGGAGCCGGATACCCATTCACCAACATGAGCTTGATGTCTTCGTTTTGTGTAGCTCCTTGATGACTTGTCCTTCCTTTCCGAATCCTTGCTTCTCCGGGATGTTCTTCGTTCATAACGTTCATCTCTACTCCTCCTCTCTCTTGGTGGTGATTCTTCTCTTCTACTTCTCCTCTTGGGTGATTATTCTCTTCTTTTGTGGGGTGCCGTACACTCATTGGAATAGTGTCCGGGTCTCCCACAATTGTAGCAATTGCGTTCTCGACTAGAAGATCTTTTGTCATTGTAGGACCTTGACTTGGAGCTTCTTTCTTTGCTTCTACTCTTGTAGAACTTGTTGAAGTTCTTCACCATTAAGCTCAATTCTTCGTTGAAGGTTTGTTTCTCACTTGATGATGTGGGGGCTTCACATGAGGCTTTGTAAGCACCACTTGACTTGTTGTGAAGTTCCTCCTTATCCTTGAGTGACATCTCATGAGCAACAATTCTTCTAATGACTTCCGTTGGCTTGAGATCTTGGTAATTTGGCATCATTTGGATCAATGTGCACACGGTATCATATTTTCCGTCCAAAGCTCTTAGGATCTTCTTGATGATGAATTTGTCGGTCATCTCTTCACATCCTAAGCCCGCAATCTCATTTGTGATAAGAGCAAGCCTAGAATACATTTCAGCGACACCTTCACCATCCTTCATTTTGAACTTGTCAAGTTGACTTTCGAGCACATCCAACTTGGATTCCTTGACGGAGTCGGTACCTTCATGCATATCAATCAAAGTGTCCCAAATTTCCTTTGCATTCTCAAGATGGCTGATTTTGTTGAATTCTTCGGGGCACAATCCGTTGAAGAGGATATCACAAGCTTGAGCTTTGTATTGCAGCATCTTCAACTCTTCCGCACTAGCCTCACGGTTTGGTTCTCTTCCATCAAAGAATTCACCTTGCAAGCCAATACACACAATAGCCCAAACGGCGGGGTTATGTCCAAGAATATGCATTTTCATCTTATGCTTCCAACTAGCAAAATTAGTACCATCAAAGTAAGGACCTCTATGGTGATAATTTCCCTCGCTAGACGCCATACTCTCCTAGGTTGTGAAACTAAGGCTATGACCACCAAAAGCTATGGAAATCAAAGCAAATGGAGACCAATGCTCTGATACCACTTGTAGGATCGAAAGTATGTCTAGAGGGGGGGTGATTAGACTACTTGACCAAATAAAAACTTATCCTTTTCCCAATTTTAGTCTTTGGCAGATTTTAGCTATCTTAGCACAAGTCAAGCAATCTTAACACAATTCAAGCAAGCATGCAAAGAGTATATGAGCAGCGGAAAGTAAAGCATGCAACTTGCAAGAATGTAAAGGGAAGGGTTTGGAGAATTCAAACGCAATTTGGAGACACGGTGATTTTTGAGCCGTGGTTCCGATAGGTGGTGCTATTGTACATCCACGTTGATGGAGACTTCAACCCATGAAGGGTAACAGTTGCGGGAGTCCACAGATGGCTCCACCCATGAAGGGTCCATGAAGAAGCAACCTTGTCTATCCCACCATGGCCGTCGCCCACGAAGGAATTGCCTCAATAGCGGTAGATCTTCACGAAGTAGGCGATCTCCTTGCCCTTACAAACTCCTTGGTTCAACTCCACAATCTTGTCGGAGGCTCCCAAGTGACACCTAGCCAATCTAGGAGACACCACTCTCCAAGAAGTAACAAATGGTGTGTTGATGATGAACTCCTTGCTCTTGTGCTTCAAATGATAGTCTTCCCAACACTCAACTCTCTCTCACAGGATTTGGATTTGCTGGAAAGAAGATTTGAGTGGAAAGCAACTTGGGGAAGGCTAGAGATCAAGATTCATATGGTAGGAATGGAATATCTTGGTCTCAACACATGAGTAGGTGGTTCCTTCTTAGAAACAACAAGTTGGAAGTGTAGGTTTGTTTTGATGGCTCTCTCCACGAATGAAGAGGAGGTGGAGGGGTATATATAGCCTCCACACAAAATCTAGCCGTTACAAACAACTTGCCAAACTCGGTGGGACCGAATTGGTAAACTCGATCAGACCGATTCAGCAAATCTAGTGACCGTTAGGATTTTCGGTGGGACCGACATGCAACTCGGTAAGACCGATATTATTAGGGTTAGGGCATAACGTAGTCTCGGTGAGACCGATTACACAAACTCGGCGAGACCAATTTTGGTAATAGGCTAACCAGAGAGTTGGTCAGGTAAACTAGGTGGGACTGATTCGCTCATTTCGGTGGGACTGAAATGTTACGAAAAGGAAACAGGGAGTTTACATTGCAATCTCGGTGGGACCAATCACTCATCTCGTTGGTACCGAAACGTTGCAAAGGGAAACAAAGAGATTACAACCCCATCTCGGTGAGACCGAGATCCCTATCGGTGAGAATGATTTGCCTAGGGTTTGTGGCAGTGGCTATGACATCTGAACTCGGTGGCGCCGGGTAGAAATAATTGGTGGGGCCGAGTTTGACTGTTGGTTTAGGTCATATGTGGATATGAGAAAGTAGTTGAGGGTTTTGGAGCATATCACTAAGCACTGTGGAGCAAGAAACTCATTAAGCAACACCTCATCCCTCCTTGATAGTATTGGCTTTTCCTATGGACTCAATGTGATCTTGGATCACTAAAATATTAAATGTAGAGTCCTGAGCTTTTGAGCTTGAGCGAATCCTTTTCTCCTTAGCATTTTGAGGGATTCACTTTTCTCATCCATGCCATGCCATTCATTGAGCTTTTCCTGAAATATTCATCTTGGAATGATGTTAGCTCAATGAGCTATATGTTGTTAGGAATTACCAAAACCACCTTGGGATAGTTGCACTTTCAGCCCAGTATGTCGAGCTCCCAGACCGCGAATGGCCAGGAGAGAGGATTTGTCTGCAAGGCTTGAGCTGGCTGATGAAGCTTCTTCGAATGGAACTGGCAAGCTTCACATTTGGTTACTAGTGCCATTGCATCCTGGAGGGCAGTGGGCCAGAAGAAACCTTGCCGGAAAGCCTTGCTGGTAAGGGCCCTCGACCCTATGTGGGAGCCACATATGCCTCCATGTATCTCCGCCAACAATTCTAGTCCTTCCTCCCGGGAGATGCACTTGAATTTCATCCCGTTCGGTCTTTTTCTATACAGAACGTTGTCAACGAACTGGTACAGAACAGATTGGCGGGCTACTTTCTGTGCTTCTTCCTGTTCCTCAGGCAGCTCCCGTATTTGGAGGAATTGGATGGTATGCTATGCTCACGCCTTAGCCTGTGGCTCAACGGCAAGGAACAAAGGCATTTCCCCCACCGCGGGAACAGTTGCCTCCACGGCAAGGGCTTGGCGCCCCGCCGGAGTCGGTTGTCCCATGGCAGGCTCAGCGTCCGCGGTAACATCTTTGTCGGCGGCTCCAGGGAGCTCGGTGGGGAAGTACTTGCCGGGGCCTAACTTCCTCCGCTTGTTCTATCCTATTGATGGTTCAACGGACCATTGCGGTAACCGAAGCACAAAAGTACCTGGTTCCACAGGTAGCTTGAGGGCAGCGTGCTTTGACAGGTAGTCGGCGATGTCATTCTCCACTCGGGGGATATGTTCTGCCTGTATACCGTCAAAGTTCTACTCCATTTTCCTCACTTCATGCACGTAAGCTTCAATCAACAGGCTTTGATAATCCTTGTTCTGCCTGCCTGCCGGACGACAAGCTGTGAATCGCCCCTGACGATGAACTTTTTTACCCCGAGGTCTGCCGCGATCCTGAGACCGGCAAGCAATCCTTCGTACTCAGCATTGTTGTTCGTCGACATCTCCCTGGGAAAGTGTATCTGGATCACGTACTTGAGGTGCTCTCCGATGGGTGCGACGAGTAGCACGCCAGCACTGGCGCCTTGTAGCAAAAAGGCCCCATCAAAGTACATAATCCAGTTCCGACTTGTTTCCTTGCCGGGGAGAGTGGTCTCCTGGACCTCTTCGTCGGGCGTCGAGGTCCATTCGGCAATGAACTCCGCCAAGACTCTGCTCTGAATCGTTGAGGTGCTTTCGAACTTCAAACCAAAACTTGACAGCTCCAAGGCCCATTTCACAATCCTACCCGTTGCATCTGGATTATGCAGTATCCGTTGCAATGGAGGCGGGTAACGACGGTGATCTCGTGCGCTTGGAAGTAATGACGCGACTTCCTCGAGGCCATAAGGAGGCCGAAGAGCAATTTTTGCACACCGGAGTACCTCGATCTAGCCCCCTGCAAGAGGGAGCTGACGAAGTAAATTGGGTGCTGCACCATTTTGTTTTTCTGCACCATTTCACCTAGCTGCGTGGGCCCTGTCGCACTGGTGTCAGGCCTTGCTGGGGGCTTAGTCCTGCCGGGACCAAGCCCTGCCGGGGAGGGTTCTGGCTCACCATCCGCTGACTCTGTCGTTGCTACCGCCTCTTCGTCGACCTCCCTCTGCGCCACCAGCGCAGAGATAACCACTTGATTGGTTGTCGCTAGGTATAGCAGCAACGGTTCTTGTGGTTTAGGCGCAACCAGCACTGGGGTAGAGGAGAGGTATTTCTTCAAATCATGCAGCGCTGCCTCGGCCTCCGGAGTCCACTCCATTGGGCCCGCCTTTTTCAATATCTTGAAAAAGGGAAGGGCATGCTCAGCGGACTTGGAGATGAATCTGCTCATGGCGACAACGCAGCCAGTGAGCCGATGCACGTCCTTGATTCGCGTAGGTGCCTCAGTCTGTTGGCCTTGGTCTTGTGTGGGTTTGCCTCAATCCCACGCTGCGACACAAAGAATCCGAGAAGCTTGCCGGACAGGACACCGAAGACACACTTCTCAGGGTTCAGCTTGAGGTTGATCTTGCGCAGGTTTGCAGACGTTTCCTCCAGATCTTGCACAAGTGTTGATTTGTCCTTAGTTTTGAGCACTATGTCATCCATATAAGCTTACATATTTCTATGTAGCTGGGGCTCAAAACCAATTTGGACTGCTCTTGCAAAAGTCGAGCCAGCACTCTTCAACCCGAAAGGCATCCGTAAAAAGCAATACGTACCACATGGGGTGATGAATGTTGTCTTCTCCTCATCTTCTCTTGTCATGAAGATCTGATGGTACCCTGAGTAGGCGTCGAGGAATGATAGCAAGTCACACCCGGCCATGGAGTCAACAATCTGGTCGATGCGCGGTAATGAGAAAGGATCTTTTGTTCAAGCTTTATTGATATTTGTGTAATCAATACACAGCCTCCACTTCCCGTTTTCCTTGCACATCACTATCGGATTGGCTAGCCATGTCGGATGGAGCACCCCTCTTACCAAGCCTGCCGCCTCTAGCTTCCTGATCTCTTCCGTGATGAACTCCTGCCTCTCTAGAGCTTGCTTCCTGACCTTCTGCTTGACGGGCCGCGCATGAGGACAGACAGCAAGATGGTGCTCAATCACTTCCCTGGGAACGCTGGGATGTCGGATGCTTGCCATGCAAAGTCATCGACATTCGCCCGCAGGAAAGTGATGAGCTCGCTTTCCTATTTGCCATTAAGGGTGGAGCTTATGGTGAAAGCTCCTCCCGTGCCGTCCTCCTTGACGGACACCTTCTTCGTCTATGGTGGTGCAGCTCTGGACTTCTTGCTCTTGACGGTGGAGCTCTCTGGCACGTCCTCGAGGGGAGTGCAACACCCCGAAGAGGTGCGCTTACCGGAGTGGGTGCAAGGGGTCTCGTCGGTCTTCTTCCCGCCCGGGGCTTCAACGGCAAATGCCACTGCCTTGGCAGCAGCGGCTACAACTGCTTCTCGGTAGAGTTGGTCAACACAAATCAGTGCATCCTTCTTGTCGGAGGGGAGAGTGATGATGTTCATTGGCCCTGGCATCTTCAGCATGTTGTAGGTGTAATGGGAAGCCACCATGAACTTGGCCTGTGCCGTGTGGCCGAGGATCCCGTTGTAGGGCAAGGGGATCTCAGCGACATCGAAGACAATCCTCTCCGTCCTGTAGTTCAACTCGCCGCCAAATGCCACGGGCAGCGAGACCTTTCCCTTTGGCTGGCTCCTCCCCGGGTTGACCCCTTGGAACGTGACCGTCACCTCGAGGTCTCCATCCGGGATCTGCAGCCTCTTGATCACAACAGGCGATATCAAGTTTAGACCTGCCCCGCCGTCAACTAGCATCAATGTCACCTTGAGGTTGCGGATCGTTGGTGAGACCAACAAAGGCAAGCACCCAACTGTAGTAGTGCGGTCAGGGTGGTCCTCGGTGTCAAAGATGATAGGCATGCTGGACCACTTCAGTGGCTTCTGTGCATCGAGTGATGCCTCCACCGCTGTGATCTCACGCGCCCACTGCTTGAGCTGGCGGTGAGATGTGTGCAGCGAGGCACCACCGTCGACGCACATGGCCTATGTAGCCTTCTAAAGCTCGTGGTCGCCGGAGTCATCGTCTTCGTCGTGATCAACGTCTTCCCGCTTCTTGTCACAGCCCCGGGCGGGCCTCTCTTGCTGGTTATCCTTGCCGTGGCGGCCTCCTGGGCCGCCACGATTCTTGCCAGATCCTTTGGCACCGTCTTGGCCCTTCTCCTTGTCCTGCCTTTCATATTCGGCTTTCTGCTTCTCAGCAAGCATCTCAACTTGTCGGTAGTTCTAGAGGTCGTGGCCTTTGGTGCAGTGGATCTTGCAATACTGCTTGTCGGAGCCCCCTGGCTTGTCAGCGGCTGCCAAGGCCCGGCAAGCGGCACACCCAGCAACCTCCTTGTCGGGGTCGCCCGCCTTGGCCTTCTTAGCGGTGCCGGTGTCGTCGTACCCCTCACAGCAAGCATAGTCTTGCCCTTGCGCTTCCTATTACGACGCCGGCCCTTCTTCGTCAGGGCAGCAGTGTCGTCCTCCGTGGAGTCGCTTTCCGCACTGGCGTCCTCGCCAGGGTACTTCCTCCCTTCTTTAGCCCGAGCGCACCAATCGGCCAGAACATAAAGCTCGGCCACATCCTTGACCTTGTTCATCGCCAACTCCTCACGCATCTTGCGGTTGCGTACATTCTGGTGGAATGCACTAATCACGGCGGCGGGATGAATGTCTGGGATGTTGTACTGCACTCGGCTGAACCTTTGGATGTACTTGCGCAGGTTTTCTCCTTCCTTCTGGGGGATGATGTGCAAATCGCTCGCCTGGCCATGAGCTCGTTGGCCTCCAGTGAAGGCGCCAACAAACTCATGGCACAGATCCGACCAAGAAGAAATGGAGTCCACCGGCAAATGCATCAACCAAGACATGACATTGGGCTTGAGCGCCAACGGAAAGTAATTGGCAAGCACCTTATCGTCGTGGGCTCCAGCAGCTTGCATCGCAATGGTGTAGATGCTGAGGAACTCCGATGGGTGGGTCTTGCCGTTGTACTTTTTGCCAACGTCGGGCTTGAACGTGTGGTGGGAGGGCCACTGGAACTGCCGCAGCTCACGGGTGAAAGCCGGACAACCCACTTATAAGGCAGGCCACCGTAGCCTCCCACACTACAAAAAATACACTTCCATGATGATACGTGTTTGTCATAGTAGGTCGTGTTTATTGTCATGCATGTACATCCATGACGATTTTATGACAGAATCAAGATAGTCATACCTGTGCTGTCGTAGAAGTGTTCCATGACATTACCAAAATTATCATCACGGAAGTGTCCACTTCCATGACGATAAATCGCGTGTCACAGAAGTGCTTTCGTCAAGGGTGACGGACACGTGGCATCCACCATACCGGAACGCCGTTAAGCTATCGGGTCGGGTTTTGGATCCGATAACCCGTTAACAGCCCCGACCAATTGGGATTTTCCACGTGTAAAATCATCATTGGTTGGAAGAAACACGTGTCGGCTCATCGCTGCGACAGATGTCATCCACTCACTGGACAGAAGGCGCCTATGATACGTCGACATGTGGCACAGCCCAATAGAGGCCCATTCTTGTGAAAAGGCATGCCTGTTTGACTTGGTCAAAAGGTGGCGGTCCGGCCCATGGGAAGCCTGTTAATGGCATGTTCGCATATAGCCCATTTACAGTCCGCTAACCCAAGGCCCATTACGCCCTATCCGAATTAGGCCCAGTAGCGTCATCTGGGCCATCCAATATGATTCCAGCCCGTTTTCACTTCTGGCCCATGTATGGCCCATGACGTCTTTCGACCCATATGAGGCCCTTTGTAACTTTTGGCCCATTAACAACCCATGGTGAAACTGGACTATAGTGAACCGTGTATCACTTTATACCCATTAACGACCCGTGGTGAAACTGGCCCGTAATGAATAGTGTATCACTTTATACCCATTAAAGGCCCGTTGTTCCGTTGGGCCGTTTCTAGCCCATGTTATCTTTCGGCCTTCTCAGAGCCCATTTACTCTTGGGCTCATTTCCAGCATTCGTTTACTTATGGGCCGTTACTATCATTTTCTGCTTGTGGGCTAAATTCAGCCCGAGGTTACAGTTGGCCCGTTTTGTGGCCCATTGATATGTTGGGCCGTTTTCATAGAGACATCAAATACGGCCGATTAATGACGGCCCGTTATGGTCGGCCCATGAACAGACGATTCCAACTCTAGCCCATTTACGGCCATAATGCGGTCTGTTATTGGCCCATGTTTGGCCAACCGATCATACGGCTCATACAAGGCCCATTGATGATACGGCCCGTAGAAGGCCCATTGTGTCTATGACACGTAGAAGGCCCATTGTTTCTACGGCCCTTAGGAGGGAAATGGTAACTACAGTAAATATGTAGCCCATGGTTAATGTGGCCTAGTTTTAAAAAATAGTTTATTGCAGCCACTAGCAAACCGCGGAAAAAGAACTGCACTGACTACAAGCAAAGAAATAAACAAGACAATAAGGAAATAAATAAGCAAGCAACTTACGCTAGGATATCACGGCTATTACACATATTACATCCACTGGGCATCAAAGTTCGCCACCAGTGCAAATATAGGGAACACAACAACATATAAACGCCGCAGCAAAACAAGTCCAGAACTGAAATCACTTCAGAAGAGCTCAAGAAACAATATCCTGGGTACCCATAATGCTGGCAAGATGCTTGGAAAGCTTATTAACTTTCTCTTGTTTGGCGCTTAAGTCCTCCAGCACTTGCTGTTGCACCAGAAAGTATGCATCTGAATTCTGCAGGGACTTCCTCAGTCCTTCGGCTTCCTATCGCATAACATCTGATCGATGTCTTTCAACTTGAAGTTGAGACTCAAGAAGCAGAACTGATTTAGGCAACGAGTTCGAAGAGCTGGTGCCAGCAGTAGTAGCCAGTAACTTGAACACTACATCAAGACAGGATTTTGGGGTTGTCTCAGTGTCTTCAATATAGTTTTTATCAGCTTTCTGGGAGACCAACAGGGATGTCTCACTATCTTGAACCTTATCTGCATTACTTCCCTTACCATTGCATAATGGGGTACTCTTCTCCAATATTTTATCCGTGTTCTAAAAGAGAAACAAACAAACACATCACATGTTTACAATGTAGTATATGAAACTCATTTTGGTAAACCAGTTCAGTAGTAAGGTGGACAGGATAACAACATGAAACAAACATATATCTATGTAGTATGGTCACTGTATGGTCTATATCATTCTAGTTTATGTTGCCAAATCAAGATAGATACAGTTCGAATCATATCTATTTAAGACAAAGCAGCATAGAGAAAATATAAGTGTGGGAAACTACACAACAATAACAACACTTGTAATGTTCATGGCATGAGAACATAGCTGTTTATCCAATTGAAACTGAAATCAACATAGAGCAAGTTACAACAGCAAACAACCAAACACGTTGAAGAAACAGGTTTAAAACATACCTGTTGCACCATTGGAGTTTCAATTGCATCCTTCAAATTTGAAATTAGTTGGTATGAGTAAATATAGTGATGCAAGAGCAAAGTAGTATGAACCCTAGCTACGGAACCTGACCTGAGAACAATTCTTCTTCTGCTTTAAGCGTTGACATGGGGTTGGAAGTGGAGGTCCTCGTGCTTTGGGCACTGCAGTTGCCTTACTAACTTCTCGTGTTTGGGTGCTCTATGGTGGATACGGTGCTGTGTCAACGGGAACTGGGTGTCTATCTGCTGGGGTTGGGGTTAGAAGGGGTGTAGCTGGTTCTCTGTCCAACTGGGTAGGGGTACAATCTGCATGAGTGTGGGTTATGTGTGGTGGGGCAGGTTCTTGCACAAGTACAACTGTCGTGGAATTAACACGTCAGATGTCCTCAAGAAAGGACTTAGTCGCGGAGCCATCACTATGGGTTAGCTTGAAGGGGTTAAACCGGACAAGGGACACAGGAGTTTTATACTAGTTCGGCCCCTTCGATGAAGGTAAAAGCCTACGTCTAGTTGTGATGGAATTGATTGGGTTTTGATGATCAGGGAGCAAATACGCTTTGCCTCAGTCTCGAGTTGTTGTCCGTCGTCCCTGAACCGCCGTCGGGTCGTCCCTTTATATACACATGTTGACGCCCGACCGGTCTACAGAGTCCCGAGGCCGACTCATACAAGGGTTCGGCTCAGTCTCTCCTTTCCTAACTTAAAACACAAGTTACATGACCATGGCGGTTTGCTATCATGGGCCCTAATCTGCCTTTGGGCTCCGGCCCTCTAAGCTTCGTAGTAAAATGCCATCTTCTGAGTCTTCATGGGCTTCGCTATGGTTGAGGGTAAACCGTCCCCTCCTGGGCGGTTTATACTCAATAGTTATATCCCAACATTAGGCCCCAGAGTGATTTGAACCTGTTCATGTCAATCTTCAGTACTTAAAAAAATCCTGTGAATATCTTCCTTCGTTTCTCGTAAAACGCCATGATGTCTTCTTTTATAAACTTTGTTAAACCGCCGTGACGTCATCCTCTGGATACAGCAACGTAACATCATGACATCATCTTTGTAAAAAATGAATAAAAAGATTTCCTTCATTTAATGTCATCCCGAAAATCGAGGAAACAGCTGCACCATTTGCCACTTTGGACTCCTTGATTTTCGCGCTTGTCACTTATCTCTCTTCCCTGTTATAAATAAGCCCGACGGGCACTTTCATTTCCTTCCCTTTCTTCTCGTCTTCTTCCTCGCGACCTGAAGAACCCTAGCGCCGCCACCACCGTCGATCTTCGAATCTGCACCGACCAAGGCCGCTGCATCATCCTGTTTGTTCAAGAGACCCTGTCGCGTTCCTCCTCCGCCGAGTGGCCCTGGTAAGTTTGTTTCCTTGTACCCTAGATCTTCATTAGGGTTTTCGAGTTCATCCATGTTAGCCGCCGTTCCTCAGTTCTTCTGCAGCCTTGTCTTTAGTCCTTTTACTGAGGGTATATATATGCATCTGCTAGCTTTGATTTGCGACTAGATTCATTTTTATAGTCCACCATCCTGTGGCTTCTTGCTGCTCCAAATAGACTGTGTCTGGATCTTCTCTGTTCTTCTTAGCGCCGTTGTAGGGTTCAGGAAAATTTTCTTTAGTTATCCATGGTAGATCCAAAATTGTACTGTGATATTGTAAAACCTGTTGTTGTAACACTTAGCAGATTTTTGAGTCCTGGCCCTTCTGCCTATGGGCGGTTTAACCTTTGATAACCAATCTGCCATATATCATTAGCCCTCTCTTAAACCGCCAACTGAACTCGCACGGCAATTTTCCGGTTTAACACTGAATGGTGTACTTAAACCGTTAATTGTAAATCGGCTTTTATTTTCCTTTCAGTTTCCCTTCCGAGATGACCAAACAATTCTCTGCTTGCAACTGGGTTCCGTCCCGGATTATGGAAACAGAAATCAACGGATATGTCATCACTGACACTTTAGCCTCAAAAAGGGTCCTTCATTTGCGAGTTTTGGGCTCTGAATGCCCACCTGAACCTCAAGATGGAGAAGTGATTGTATTTATGCGACACTTAGACCGGGGATTTAGCCTGCCCGGATCAAAAAAAAATTGGGATGTCCTCGCAAGCTTCCAACTCCATCCACAAGATATTGGACCGAACTCCATGTCCAATATATGCAACTTTCAAGTATTCTGCGAAGTCTACCTTCAAGAAGAACCATCTGTGGAGTTGTTCCGGGATTTTTTTCATTTGAACTGCCGTACAGAATTCTCGGATGGTCCCAACACAGAGCTTGGTGGTGTTTCAATTCAGAAAAGGAAAGAAGTTGATTTCCCTCATGCAAAACATCATAGCCATCCTAAAGATGGGAACCAAACTTGGTTTTACTGCCAGAACACTGCCCCTAATGGAGAAAATCCTTTGTCGGGTTAGCCCTCACCGGCTTAGCAACTGTCACCCATTACCTTCACGCTTATCTACCGCAGAACGGAAAAACTTTGCACCTCAACTCGCCAAGCTCCGGGCTCTCATGGCCAACGGTTTGACTGGCATTGATCTCGTCCACTCCTGGGTTTCTTGGGGCATTTTGCCTTTAAGCCGCCGCCCCGGATTGATGCTTGAATATACTGGCAACATCAAAGACCCTCAACGTTATCATGAAGTAGTAATGAAGGACCTTGAAGTTACTGAATCTGTGAAGAAGATGCTTGATGAAACGATCTCTGCATGCAGCCAAACCGGGTTGCCACCTTTTTGCGTCTCCAATCAACCGCCAGCGGTAAAGTTCATCTTAATACTTACTGATTCGCCTCCGCATTAATTATGTGCTAACCTTTTCTTGCCTTAATTTCACAGGCTAACAACTCCTTCTGGAAACGGACTAAACCGGCCAGGGCTCCTCGTGCAAAGAGCAAGGTCACCAAGAAAATTGCCAAGAAGAAAACCACCGAGTCTTCTGATCTGCCATAAGATGAGGAATCAGACGCAGAGGTAGAACTTGACTCACTTGGTTCCTTTTTCGTACATCTTATTGACAATGATTATTCCTAGGATGATGCTGAGGCCAGCCACGTAGACCATGTTGAGGTAATCACTCTTTCTTCCGATTCAGATCTTGTACCGGTTCAAAGAGTTCGCCGTACAGTTCGGAAAGTAAAACACTCTCACCCCCTTGCTCATTTGGATCCAAAATTTTCTTTGAAGACACAACAAGCTATAGAGCGTCGCACAACCCGGCACAGTGGTCAGCAAATCACTTTGTCCGGTCTAGCAGATACACCAACCCGGAAACGTCGTCCAGAGGTGACTTGTTCTCCTGAAAAACTTTATCCTTTGAAGGGTTTCTTCTGATGCCCACTCAATCCGTCTGACCCGAATTATCAGGTATCTTCCAACTCGTCTGGCGGTTCATCAACCACTCAGCTGCCTCCCCTCAAGACCGTCACTGGGTAAGTACATTGTTCCTCAATTTGTTTCTTCATGTGTTGGTTTATCATATTCTAACTGTTGATGTTGTAGTGCCAAGGCCCGATTAAGTAAGAAAGCCAAGACCAGCGGCCCTACTGACGATGTTGATCCGGAGAAGACCCCGGAGAATGATGGCGAAAATCCTG
Organism: Triticum dicoccoides; assembly: GCF_002162155.2. Classification (NCBI taxonomy): domain Eukaryota; kingdom Viridiplantae; phylum Streptophyta; class Magnoliopsida; order Poales; family Poaceae; genus Triticum; species Triticum dicoccoides. The sequence goes on along the minus strand of NC_041381.1, from coordinate 233,584,891 downwards.
AGATTGCCATAGACAGCTCTGCTCCGCAAAACCCAGGCGCTGATGCTAACCCGCCGGAAGTTGAACCGGAGATACATGTTGATACATCACATCCTGATGCCACTCCTCCAAGTCCAATTGTTGAGCAGCGGGATTCAACTGCTGATCCGCCAAGCCCTGCTACCAGACTGCCGAGCCCTGCTGCCAAAGCACCATGCCCAGTTAAGAAGAATGTCAATCCATCAAGCCCAGCCAAAGATGACGATGTTGTGGTTACTGGCACTGCATATACCGCCCCTGGCAATCCAGTTGCTCTATCAAAGCACACTGCCAAGGACGAATTTGCTGCTATGAGCAAGGGGAAAGGGAAGACTGATTTGTCAGCCTATGTTGATCTTTCTGCTCAAGACCTTCACTCCGGATTCTTGAACCGGCTTTACACCAGCCGGGATTATGAAGCCGGTTTGGTAAATTTGATGAAGGAGCGCTATGAGGTAATTCTCAAAACACCATCTTTATTCTGTCCACTCCTTGTATTGTAGCCCCCAAGGGCCGGTTTGTGTTAGAAAGTCAAACCGGGACTTTTATATTCCGTACTGTACTTTGTTGATTTTCCTTGTGTATTTTGTGATCAAACACACATTAGTCCCCAAGTGCCATGATTAAAACTTGTATTAATCCGTGGGACTTCAACAATCAATAGAAAAAAAAAATGATCCACATTAGCCCCCAAGTGCCAAGTGTATAACTAGTGATATTCTTGGGACTTTCAAATTAGATATTGCCACGCTCTTTTGACTGTTGCAGACTGAGATAAATCAACAAGTCTCTCAAATTGCGGATCTTCAAGAGAATCTTAAATCCCAACAAGCAGAAACCACCAAGGAAAAAGATGAGTTAAAAACCGCTTTAACCACCATGGAGCAGCTCAAAGAGTGGTTTAAGTCTGAAAGGGCCAACTGGGACACCGAAAAGGTTGGATTGCTGAAGTGGGCGGAAGACGCTGAATCAGCTCTTAAACCGGTGGCGGAAGAACTTAGTGGATTGAAGCGCCAAGTTAATGCCATGACTTCTGCAATATTTGGTAAGTACCTGATGCGGAGCATCCCACGTTCATCCCCATGTACACTCCGACTACTCTCCAAACCCCAAGTGGACATATGAAGAGACCTCGAATATACACCATTGGACACAAGGTGAACTCGCTCCTTTCCGAACCGTCACTTCCCACATGTGAGACATGGTTACTACCTCAAATATATGTGCTATGCATGACCAGGAACAAGGAGGAAGACCATGGACAAGACGGCGAGGACACCAAGTACAAGGACCAAGAGAAGAAGCTGCCCGAAGCTACAGCGGCCGGACGTCCGACCAGGACCGGACGTCCGATGACTCCCAGGCTCCGGACGACCGGCCCCCTCCGGACGACCGTGCCAGCGACCACCGAACCAAATCTGCGGACATCCGAAGAACTTCGGACGTCCGGGACCCCGCGAGCCTCCGGACGACCGGCCCCCTCCGGACGTCCGACCGAAGCGCACCCGAGCCGAATCTACGGAAGTCTGAAGAGCACCGGACGTCTGGACCTTCCCGAGCCTCCGGACGACCGGAACCCTCCGGAAGTCCGACGCCTGTCTGTGCACAGTGTGTTGGGCCACAGCCCATGTACCCCTTCACTTACCCCTTCGTGGCCCATGACTATATATACTCCTCCACCTCCTCCTAGTTAGATTTAGCGTTGATTTAGCTCAAGTTAGAGATAGAGCTTCGCTCATCCATCGGATCACCTCCTCGTGAGAGACAGCCGCCTCTTCGAAGAAGATCCTATCGGATTCAAGACCCCCTCGTGGGAAGATCCCCTTGTGGATTCAATACCTCCTCATGGAGAAGATCGGTTACCTTTGTATCCTTACCTTTGTTGACTTTGGATCTCGTGTATCTCTTTGTGTTCTTTGATCAAGCGCTTGTGTGACCGATTCCTTGCTAGTTGAGTGTTTTCCCTCGTTCCTCCCCGTGATTTCCTCGTGTTCTTCCGCGCGTTCTTCGTGTTTCCCCGTAGGATCCACTCCAAACGTGAAGGATCGTCCACATATGGTTCCGCCCTACATCATCTTGGATCAGAGCCAGCTTGTCTCATGATATCATCTTGGTATCATGAGCCACATTGATCATGTTTTTGGAGCCCCTACCCCTCTTTTTCTAGCTTGATTTTGTGTGTTCTTGCCTAAATCCGAAAATCCCCATCAAAAATAGCCCATTTTTTGTGATTTGTTGGTTTGATGATGTTTTGTTGATTTTGATCCATGGATTTGCTTGGTTTCAAGTGGATCTAACATCCCCCAAGTTTCCCCATCTTTCATCCATGAAATCCCGCGAATTTTGACCCCGAAATCTCCATTTTCCGCCCAAAATTGCGCCCCCGAACTCGCATTTCGCGTTGACCCCGACCCACCGGACGACCGGACTTTTACGGACGTCCGGAGCCCCAGGAACGAACGGACGTCCAACCTTTCCCGGACGACTGGAACACCTAACCCGAGCCAAATTTACGGATTTCCGACTTTTCCGGACGTCTGACGCCCCGGACATCCGACCTTCCCGGACGTCCGTAACCTGTAGATTCCCACTTCGGCTGATTCTTGTTTCGGCCATAACTAATTCATCCGAACTCCGATTTTGACGTTCTTTAGCTCGTTTTGAAGCTCTTGACATCCCCTATCCCACAAAAATACCACCAACATCATCTGACTCCATCAAATTTTGTGAAATTTGGCAAGTTTTCCTAGGCCTTCCACCATATCATCCGCATAGCCACCACCGACTTCCGCAACCTAACCCATTTTGTTCACCATAGCATTAGTGGTTGCTTGAGTAGTGATTCGAGTCTCCTAAGGTGTTTCGGCTACTTAGGGACAATTGCTTCTTCATCAACCACCACCACCACTTCCACATAACCTTGCCCACCATACACTTCCACCCCAACTTAACCCAATTTTGTTTGAGTTGTGGCTTGTGTCTCCTAAGGTGTTTCGGCTACTTAGGGACGGCAACTTCAACATTGTCTCGCAAACCCATCATCCCATTTCCACATTGCCTAGTGCAAAACCACCACCGCTCTCCGCTACCACCATTTGACATTTGTCATTTGAGATTTTGAGTTCGCGGTTTTTCCGTTTCCTAAGGTGTTTCGGTTACTTAGGGACGAGTCTCCACCATCTTGGTATCTACATCAAGAACACCACCACTCATCATCGCAAAGGACGGTGACCTCGACGACACCATAGTATATTCCCCTTGCCATTGCGTTGTTAACCCCTAGCCCATTTTGCGTTACTTGCCTATCGAGACTAGCCATTTTAGTATTGCCGGCAATGTTACTTGTGCGCATTAGTGAGCATACTTCCCATAGCATATATACCATATCATATTGGTATTATATCTTGTGTCGCAAGTTTGTTCCCGCATATACACAATTGCTATCTTGGTTTGTGCATTGTGCAAAATTGGCCATACAAAAAAAAGAAAAAAAAGAAAGAGAATAAGCTTTTAAGCAAAGAAAAAGAGTGAGCAAAGAGCTTGTAAGCAATAGCCATAGCATCAAAATATATCATATGGTATCATATTTGATCATCTTGGATGATTGTGTGAGAAACACCCGGAACCATTCATACATAGCATACTTGGGATAGAAATTTTATCCATTTTGCATCTTATATGTTGTGCACAAGTGTCGTATCTGCCTATTGAGCAATCGTGCTAGCGTCTCTCTTGAGTTGTGCAACACGAGCTTTTTCCGTGGATTCCACATTTGGTGCTCATTTCTTGGTTGCACGACCCCATTTATCTATCCGTGTGTGTGTTTCTGTGTGCCATTCTTTGCTATTGGTCCATTTGTTTCACTTGCGAATTTGTGAATCTCTTTCAACATTATTGACTCTTGCTAACATTTTGCATTAAATTTTGTGCCACTATCCTCACCGAGCTCCACTATAAGCTTTACTCGTGTAGGTGTGAGAACCGACAAGGATTGGTACCAATAGTGCTATTTCATTGTCCGCATTTGAGCGAACTTGATTCATTGTCAACATCGGTCAAGGTACATTTGTATAAGTTCTTCTCTTTCTCCCACTCATATTTGCTCGAGTCTTGTGATGGTTAGGCAAGGCATTTCATCTCTGGTCTACGACAACAACGATAGCGTGAACAACTACATCACCAAAGCGTCTATCTTCGATCTACAACGACAAGTTCAAGGCGCACAATCAAGATTGCGAGAGCGCATCAAGAACATCTCCATGAACATTCGTCACTCCGAAGCAAGTAGAAGGGACTACATTGACAACAAGCTTGCCGCACAGAAAGAGGAGCAAGATGCAAGGATGGAGGAGATTCGGACCTTGCTCAAGTCTACTTCCCCTTCATAATCTTCAAGGCGGCGACATTCAAGACACAAGTCTTCGGAGCGCGAAAATGATGAAAGTGCAAATCATCCTCGTACACATCTACATGGCGACCACCATCACGCTTGTGACCAACATCGTCATGAAGGGCAAGTCACCTCCAAGCATCATGTGCACGACGACGACGGACGACATCTACTACGAGCTCAAGCACGACAACGACATCATCATCATGAAGATGCTCCACAAGGGCAAGTGCACAAGTCCCAACAAGCCCTACTTCACGCCAAGTCGACGCTTCATGAGCACAAAAGAAGACCGCAAGACGAGCACCACCAAGACGGCGCTACGGCTACAACAACCACTTCGGCATCTTCGCCAAGTGCAATCAAGGCATCTTCACCTTTGGACATATGGCATCTTCGCCTACTTCCCACGTGTACGCCTACATCAACTTCATCAAGTCCAAGGTGACTACCTATGAGCGAGGGCGACACTTCCATCTTCGGAAGCCCCTCAAGGAAGATGGCCGAGCATGGGAAACTCCCTTCGGTCATGGAGACGAGCTACGAGGTGCCACATCATATGGGCCTCCAACACCAAGACGGCGACAAGACGGTCGAGCAAGGGCCATTCCCTTCGACTACGACGACAAGCGCGAACCTCTTCAACAACATGAAGACGGCGCCCATATTGGACTCCTACTCTGAGTCAAGCTACGCGACCGCGCATGGAGACATTTGCACCAACATCTCTCCGACACCCACATATGAAGAGATGCCCCAAGTGCCATGTGAGGAGAGCCACCACCACATGAGTGACATGAGTGACTCCACCATACGTGACATTGAGAGCATTTCCTATGAGAGGATGAGTGTGACCACCACTAGCCCCACACATGAGAGCATGACACACATCCTAGGTGAGGTTGAGCACCATTTGAGTGACTCCACCAACCATATGAGTGAGAGCATCCTTGAGGGAGTGAGTGAGACACAACACTTAGAGAGTGAGGTAGTTGACACGGCATGTGAGGCCATTATGATTTCTAACGACTTAACCTCTACTCCTAGTGTGTTTTCTTCTATGGTGCTAGGTCTCCTACATGACGACATGCCTATCCTTGACGAGTCCATCCCTCCAATGGGAAAACCGATGGCCATGGTGGACAATGATGCACCCCCACATGGTTCCATCAAGATGAACATGACAACAATTGGATCTTCAACACCTCACCTACAACACATGAGCGATGCTCCAAAGGTAACATAGGTGATGGTGCTTCTCTTGTCCCACTAGTGGACACTCTTGACAATGATTGCTCCCATGATGACGACCCACCTATTACCATGCTTCATGCTAGTGAGACTTCTTCATGCCTTGACTTACCTATTTATGATGAATATGATGATGAGCATGTTGAGTTGACTAGTTGTGATGCTATGCTTCATAGGATATCATGTGAAAATTCTATTGGTCACTTCATGTTTGACAATCCATTGAACTTGTCATATGCTATGAGTGAGATCTCCCATATTGCATCCCTACAATCTCAACATAGTAACTATGCATGCCCCATTAAAATAAATCCTATTTGCACTTATGGCATAGATGACGAGATGATGGTCATTGGCTTTTGTTTTTCATGTGATGATATTGCCATGCTTCCTTTACATGATTTGCGCAATTCATCCACTATACCATGCCATGATCACATTGTTTCGAATATGCATTGTTTTGGATGTTGTCAATATTTTCCATGTGATGTTTCCATTAATGCTCATGAGGAGACACCCATAGTTTCCTCATACATATTAGGAGATTTTGATGCATCTCATACTTTGCATGATTCTCATAATTGCGTGCACCATATGCATTCCATGAATAACAATGCTCTAGATATTGCTCGTGATGCATTACACAATTTGAGTCTCCATTATGCTATACATAATAACAAACCTACCATGATGGATGACATGTTTGTATATCACGCATCTCATTTATTTGAGCATTGGCTATTTTGTGCTAACCGACACATGCATGTGCGCATCATGATGGATGATGTGTACATGTACCATGCACACACAATTTTTCCTTTGTCTTTGTTTTGTGTAGGTACTCTCATATACTCGTCAACCTCTCAATCCCAAGAGTTGACGAAACGAGCTCTTGAGAGCAACGATGACTTGGGATCCCGTGGACTATCCTTACCACCGTTCCCTTCGCGCAAGGACTACACGCATATCTTCTACTTGGCTCTCACACGGCTATGGGCTATTTACCACTTGTCACCTTATGCTCATTTTCCCATGTTCACTTTGCATGTTATACTTGCTTCTATGCATTTGCCATGCAATTGTGACCCTTGCTTGCATCTACCCATGATTCACCATTATGATACTTCTATGTGTATTTGCATGCTTGGTGGAGATCCTTGTTGCTATTGCCATGTTTATCATGTGCCTCATACTATTGTTGATTCTTGTGTTGGGAGAGTCATGATGTTACATTGATATTTACATAGGACTTCTTGCCAACACCATGAACCTACTTTCCTCATATCTTGCTTTCATGCTTGTGCTATGACATGTGAATTATTCATGCCCACTATTTGCACACATGACATGCTTGCCATGATTCCTTCTAGTATGTTGCATCTTCGCACTACTGGCATGCTTGACTTGATCGCTATGATTGCTTGCTATGTTGCATTACCCATGTTCCAATATCACTTTCTTTCTTGGGTTGATGACATATATGTTCATGCCTCTCACTTGATTTGTCATGATCATTGCCTCTTGTCTCCATTAGTTGCATCTCTCATATCACCTTGCATTGAGTGCCAACTTGCTATGCTTATTGATCTTGGAGACTTGGACACTTTACTTGTGATGCATGATTGTTTGATTGAGCCTATTGCATTCGGTTGTTCTCGTATCATATGCCTCCATACTATGCAATACTCCCTTGTCATTTCTTATGATGAGCATGATACATACACTTGTTGGGTATCTTACCACATGAATGATTGGTTTTGCCACTTCGTTAACCTCATTTGTTTTTCCAAGTGTTTGTCATGTTCTTTCATTTTGAAGGATTTACAAGGCGGTACCACCACGAGACATATTGGTTATGTGAAGGCATACAAGATGCGCGACTCCATCATCCTTGAGAAACTCCTAAAGGTGACCTCCTTCTCTTTGAGCCATCCTCAAATACGCATATTGGATGGGTCACTCTTTCATTGTTGTTTCCTTCTTGTTGTCTACATGATACATCTCGTGAACGGAGGAGCGACATTGGAGATTGGCTACATGGACTTTCACATTGTGGAGCGCTCGCACTTATTACATGCACCTTCGGAACTCCACTCATGCCTCGATATCGAGCTTTGGTACACCAACACCTCCATATTTGTTTATTCTGCTCATACATGTCATGCTCGATGGACATATCATACTCATGACAAGTTTGCACCCTATGCATGGATTGACTCACATTATGATTGCCTTGTTGCATCTATTTCCATGTCATCCATGATATATGAGCTTGTCCACTTCCTTAGCAAATTTGTTGTGATCTACCTCGATGGCATATTCATACATCATGATCATATTGTCGACCATCAATTGCATGATAGCTTCCACATATTGAGCATCCATTGCCATATTCATGCTATTGATAAACCGTCACACTATGACATCATTTTGCACCGTGGTTGCATTGATCATATTTACAACACATGTTGTGTGCACAATGATTGCATTTGCTCCCATGAATGCTTTGCATCTCATTCTAGATCATCTTGATAAGCTTCATGTGCTTTGTCATGACCAATCTTGCCGCACGGACTCATTCTTACATGATGGACACTTTGTGTGCGCTAACCATTGTATTTCTGAGTTTTGCTTGTGTTTGCTCTTTTTGCATGTCTATCACTCCGGCGACACCTTGGACTACTTGGATTACGCCATGTCTTCAACTTCGTCCAACTACAAGTCCGTCTACGACAATCGTTTCCATGGTGATGAGGATCACGATCCGAGGTCGGATCTTTCCCAAGGGGGGGGGGGAGATGATGCGGAGAATCCCACGTTCATCCCCATGTACACTCCGACTACTCTCCAAACCCCAAGTGGACATATGACGAGACCTCGAATATACACCATTGGACACACAAGGTGAACTCGCTCCTTTCCGAACCGTCACTTCCCACATGTGAGACATGGTAACTACCTCAAATATATGTGGTATGCATGACCAGGACCAAGGAGGAATACCATGGACAAGACGGCGAGGACACCAAGTACAAGGACCAAGAGAAGAAGCTGCCCGAAGCTACAGCGGCTGGACGTCCGACCAGGACCGGACGTCCGACGACTCCCAGGCTCCGGACGACCGGCCCCCTCCGGACGACCGTGCCAGCGACCACCGAACATCCGAAGAACTCCGGACGGCCGGGACCCCGCGAGCCTCCGGATGACCGGCCCCCTCCGGACGTCCGACCGAAGCGCACCCGAGTCGAATCTACGGAAGTCCGAAGAGCACCGAACGTCTGGACCTTCCCGAGCCTCCGGACAACCGGAACCCTCCGGAAGTCCGACGGCTGTCTGCGCATAGTGTGTTGGGCCGCAGCCCATGTACCCTTTCACTTACCCCTTCGTGGCCCATGACTATATATACTCCTCCACCTCCTCCTAGTTAGATTTAGCATTGATTTAGCTCAAGTTAGAGATAGAGCCTCGCTCATCCATCGGATCTCCTCCTCGTGAGAGACCGCGGCCTCTTCGAAGAAGATCCTATCGGATTCAAGGCCCCCTCGTGGGAAGATCCCCTTGTGGATTCAAGACCTCCTCACAGAGAAGATCGGTTACCTTTGTATCCTTACTGTCGTGGATTTGTTACGGCAGATGTCCTAGCGAAAGGACTTAGTCGTGGAGCCATCGCTACGAGTTTACTTGAAGGGGTTAAAGCGGACACAAAGACACGTGGAGTTTATACTAGTTCGGCCCCTTCGATGAAGGTAAAAGCCTACGTCTAGTTGTGATGGAATTGATGTGGTCTCGATGGCTAGAGAGCAAACAAGCTTCGCCTAGGCCCGAGTTGTGGTTGTCGTCCCTTGAACCGCCGCCGGGTCGTCCCCTTATATACACGGGTGACGCCCGTCAGTCCATAGAGTCCCAGCCGGTTCATATTTGTATCCCGGTCGGTATCTCTCTATTCCTAACTTACAATACAAGCTATACATCAGGTCGGTTTTACTGATACAGATTCTAAACCGACTATAGGCCTTGGGCCTTCACCTGCTTATACCACTATGACGTTAACCCGGCCCAAGTAAGCCGGTTTACGCCCAGTGGTAATATCCCCAACATTAGGCCCCAGATTGATTTGAACTGGTTCATGTCAATCCTTCACACCATCTTGCGTCTTGGATGTCTTCTGTTAATTGGCAAATCTCCATGTCGTCATCATTTTTGGTCACTGTAAACCGGCATGACGTCATCAGTTTTGGCTACTATAAACCGGCATGACGTCATTATGAAATTCATAACGCCCTCTTAATGACAGCTCCTGGATTCGCGCGTTTGACCTAGCTCAGTTGCCTTATAAATAAGACCGAAGGGTCATTTCCTTTCTCTTCCCCTTCGTCCCTTCTTCTTCTTCTTCCTTACATCGCCGGCCTTGGAGCTCCGCCACCACCGTCGACCTCTGCCTCGTCTCAGGCCGCTGCATCAATCTGCACATACCAGAGTGTCGCGGCGTCTTTCCGCATCCTCTCCGTTCCTGGTAAGTTCTCTCTCCCTCTTAACCTAGATCTGTTCTTAGGGTTCCATGTTCTTGCTATGTTCATCGCGCGTTCATAGCTGCTCTCTGATCTTGAATGCATCCGTGAACTCTTGCTGTGTTTAGTAGCGATCCCTTTAGCATCCGCTTACCATTTCTCATCCAGACTTATAGATCTCCCGTATCTATCCACTCAATGGTTCACTTTTGTTTCCGTCTTAGTCTTCAAAATACTTCCTGTTTTTTATGAGCTTGCTGTAGATCCGTGGCTGTAACATAATTTTGTGAAACTTGTTTCTGTATAACTAGTTATCCATAGTTTCGATTGCTTCCGATACTTAGGCCAGGCGGTTTAACTTCACCATAGAGAAAAAATTGCTAGACCGGCATATATGTCATTAGTCCCCTGGTTGAACCGCCAGAATCCATCTGATGCTGCGTTGTAGAAGACCGGTTTATGGTACTGCCTCCGGTTTACCGTAATTAGATCACCACCGTTTCATCCGGCATATGCTTGAACCGGATCATTTATTCCTTGTAGATCTTGTCATGGCCAAACAAGTGTACGAGTGCAATTGGGTTCCCTCCCGTGTCACAGAATCACAGCTGAATGACCTAGTCCTGATTGGTGCTTTGGATAGCAAAGACACGATTCATTGGAGGGTTCCTGGAGATGAATGTCCTCCTACACCCCAGGAAGGAGAGGTCGTGGTCTTCACAGATCATATGGCCCGGGGCTTCAAACCGCCCGGCTCCAAATTTTATCGGGACGTGTTAGCCAACTTTCAACTCCGTCCACAGGATATTGGCCCCAACTCCGTCACCAACCTATGTCACTTTCAAGTACTTTCTGAGGCATACCTTCAAGAGGAGCCTTCCGTCGAGTTATTCAGAGATCTCTTTCATCTGAACCGTCGTACTGAATTCACTGACGGCCCTAATACCGAACTGGGCGGTATGGCCATTCAGAAGAGGAAAGAAATCACCTACCCTCACGTCAAACTCCATACTCACCCCAAGGAATGGAACGTAACTTGGTTTTATTGCAAGGATACATCTCCTGACAACGAAAATCCCTTGCGTGGCTTCCGTCCGGAACGGCTCAGCAACACTCACCCCTTTCCACAAAGGCTAAACGCCAAGGAGAGAATTAAATATGCTCCTCAACTGTCTAAGCTCCGGGCCTTCATGGCCAACGGTTTAACTGGAATAGACCTTGCACGCTGCTGGATATCATGGAGTATTTTGCCTCTAAGCCGGCGCCCAAATTTGATGTGTGAGTATACTGATAGTGTCGATGACCCACTCCGACACACTAAAATCCAACTCCCTGAGGATGAAGTCACAGAATCTGTGAAGAAGATGCTGAATGAACCAGAGCACCTCTGTGCTCAAACCGGTCTGCTTCCGTATTGCACCACCAACAAACCGCTAGCGGTAATATTTCAATTGCTTTATTGTTGATCCGAGTTACTATTTTATATGTTCAACATTTTAATTGCTGCTGATCCAGGGTGATAACCCGTTCTGGAGTAAGAAACTTCCTCAAGACAAAACGGAAAAGGCAGGATGGCCAACCCGGCCCAAGACCAAGGTTGTCAAGAAACCAGCTCATAAGAGAAAAACCACCGCTTCGTCTGACCCGGCCATTGATGATGATGTGGGTAATCCGGATCTTGAGATAGAACTTGATTCACTTGGCTTACTTTTTACACGCCTTATTGATGATGATGTTTGTCAGGATGACGCTGAAGCCAGCAATGTGGTTTTCGTTGAGGTAACCATTCTCTCTTCTGATTCAGAAATCTTGCCTTTGCCAAAATTTCGCCGGGCAAACCGGAAAGTTAAATTTTCTCATCCTCTTGCTTATCTGGATTCCCAATTTCTTATGAAGACCCAGCAACACGAAGCTCGCCGCACAACCCGGCACAGTGGCCAGGTAGTTTCCTCTGCCGGTTTACCAAACAGTCCGGTTTGAAAATGCCGCTCCGAGGTCTCCGACCTTTTTATTGATTTAAATCGTAAAGCGGGTTTCTTCCGTCAACCTCTTAATCCATCCGACTCCGATTATCAGGTCACTTCTCATTCCTCATCTGGTGAATCGTCGGCCACCCAGCTACCACCTTTGAAAACAGTTGCTGGGTAAGTTTAAACCGAACATATGCTTCCGGTATGCCGCGCAATGTCTTACGCTTTTCTTTGACCTTTGACTTTTTTTTATTTTTCTCTCAGGGCTAAACCGAAACCAAGCAAGAAAGCCCGCCTGGATAAAGCGGCTGAAGAAAATGTGGCCCCGGAACATGACCAAGCGCCGGATCATGAAGTGTTTATTTCTGAAGATATCCCCAATGATCCTCCTCTGCAAGATGACATTATCCCTGAAGAAGGTCTTACTAATGCTCCAGCGTCTGCTGATCCGCCTGCCAGTTCTGTCCAGATTGAGAAATCCCACACTCCTGCTGACAAAACGGCCGCACCAACCCAAACCGGTGAATCAAAAGATGAGGATGTTGTGATTACCGGTGTAGGCCGTTCTGAACCCGGGAATCCTCCCACTCTTACCAGGCATACCATCAAAGAGGATTCTTCCTCTTTGAACAAAGGAAAATGGGCTGTCAAATTGGAAACATATGCCGCTCTGAATGCTCAAGATCTTCATTCTGGCTATTTAAACCGGCTTTACACTAGCCGTGACTGTGAAGCTGGCCTGGTCAAAATGATGAGGGATAAATTTGAGGTAAATTCCTTCTTTCGCTTCTGCTCTTGCATTCATCCCGGTAGCCCCCAAGGGCCGGTTTGTGACCTTGGTCAAACCGGGACTTGATCCTGAATATATATTTTATTGAAATCCGTCGGTATAACCCTCGAGGGCCGGTTTAGCATAAGCAAACCGGGGCTAAAAAGCTGTCCTTAAAACAGAACTTGATCAAATAGCCATTAGCCCCCAAGTGCCAAGTTGAATACTTGTATTGAGCTTGGGACTTTGTAGTTGAGCAATATACAAAAAATTGAAGATACATTAGCCCCCAAGTATCAGGCATATAACTTTGTTTATGTGGTTGATACTTCAATTTCTTGTCTCGACTGTGAAAACTTTAAAATGTCATCTGTATGCAGGCTGAGATTAAAATCAAGGAGGACCGAATTGCCGATTTGCAGGAGGCCCTGAAGACCCAGCAAGCTGAAACAGATAAAGCCAAGGAAGAATTAACCAGCGCTTTGAACACTGCTGAACGGCTGAAGAAAATTTTTAAGAAAGAGCGAGCTGACTGGGCGACTGAGAAGGCCGGTTTAACCAAAAGAGCAGAAAATGCTGAAGCGGCCCTTAAACCGGTGGTAGATGAACTGACGGCCGTACAGCGGCAAATACACTCCATGACTGCTGCTATCTTTGGTAAGCTCCTTGTAACTTCTGTAATAAATTTGAATCTGCTGTATCATAAGTCCGGTTTGAGACCATTCCAATCCTTTTGTAGGCACACGTATTGGGCACTTAGGAAATGATGTTCGGAAGAAACTGAAAGCTGCCTACACCTTGATAGAACAATTGTACACTGGAGCCCAACGGATCATCAGCACAGCTTCTCACAACAATCTAGCGCCCTCTTTAATCCAGGACACTCTTAGCAAGTTGTCAATGCTTCCAGCCCGGATTGAGGAGCTGAAAAATCCGCTGCCCGAACCGGAGCCATCAATGCCTTAATCCGGGCAAAGGCATGGGTGCCCGACTTTGATCCTGTGGAAGCAGCTCAAGGCTATCCCAGTCTGAAAGAAGACGGCTCTGAGTTCGACGAAGAAGATTTAAGGGCTATAAACCGTGCAGTGCGCCCTCTGGCTTGCCAGCTAGCTGAAGAAGCGGATTTGACGCATTATCAAGCTCAATACAATGATCAAAACAAGCGCGTGCCTGCCCCAACTGTTGAAGCGAAGAATCTGATTCCTCCAATCCGTAAGCACACTTACGCCCCTGATATTGAACCGTCTTCCCTGATCCATGAAGAAGCTGTTTTCCAAGCTTTAATGGGAATCGACTGGACCACTGTTGATTTCCACCCAATGGGTAGAGACGAGGAAGCTGAAGCGGCGGAGGACGAGGAGCAAGCTTGAACCGGAAACCGGTTTAAAATGCTATTTGAAACATCCTTCTACAAAAACAATGATTTTGTTTGGGCACCATGCTGCCTTGTAATAGGATAGTTAAAACTTCTGCCTGGGATATGCCTTCGTGCATAAGTACTAAAGCTTTTGCTTGAAAAACTTTAATTCATATTTCCTTCCATGTTTGGGTATAAAGCTGGCTTATCCAAGCCTGAAGCGGTGGTTTTATAAACCATTACCGTCAAAAAGGGAGAAAGTAGCCCCCATATAAACCGTGCTGACTTAATACAAGCCCCCCTGGTTATTCCATGATGTTAACAGGGAAAAGGTAAACCGGGAGACTCCTCCGGATTAGAAGGGGGATCAAAAATCATTGGCTGAACCGGAAAAAATATGCTTGTCGACATAAAGAAATCCAGCAAAAACAAAAACGAACAAATCATGAAAACAAGATGGAAACGAAAGTAATGATAAAAACCATTCGCAAAAATATGCTATATTAAGCTGTTCAGATGGCATTACCATGGTCGGACAGGATCAAGGCCCCCAATAGGGGTGACAATGATTCAAGTCAGCCAGGTCCCCAAATGACTCGTGGCATAGATGCCAAATCAAGAGGCGTAGCAATGGCTCGGGCCCGACCATGCTCCCAAGTGATTTTGTGGCCTTAGGCCGACCAAGAGGCATTACTGGTTCAAACGTGACTCAGTCCCCAAATGATCTGGTGGCTGTCGCCTATCAAAGGGTGTTCGTTGGTTCGGACACGACCAAAGCCCCCAGTGATATTGTTGCCTTAGGCCGACCAAGAGGCATTACTGGTTCAAACTTGACTCAGTCCCCAAATGATCTGGTGGCTGTCGCCTATCAAAGTGTGTTCGTTGGTTCGGACACGACCAAAGCCCCCAGTGATGTAAAACAAATGTCAAAGGGTAAATCGGAGGCCGCTTTAGACAGAACCACTCCGTGTAACCTCGCATGATGAGAAAGACAGAGACCCCGCTTCGGCTGAGGCTCCGGTTTGATATATCAAAGATAATATATACATTGTCATGATATGTACATAAATAGAGCCAATGGCTAAAGTATAGTAAGGCCGAAGATGAGCTATATTCCATGGTCTGTTGGTCTCCTCTTCTGATGTACGTAAGTCTTGATGCTCTCGAATATCAATCAGATAATACGACCCGTTGTGCAGATTCTTGCTGACTACGAAAGGTCCCTCCCAAGGTGGGGACAACTTGTGCATATCCGTTTGATCTTGGATAAATCGAAGCACAAAATCCCCTTCTTGAAAAGTTCTGGTTCTAACCCGGCGACTATGATAGCGACGAAGATCTTGCTGGTAAATCGCTGAACGGGCAGCCGCTATATCCCGCTCTTCGTCCAATAGGTCCAAAGCATCTTGTCGTGCTGTCTCATTATCTGGCTCAACATAAGCTGCCACACGAGGCGAATCGTGCCGGATGTCACTAGGGAGAACCGCCTCTGCTCCATAGACCATGAAAAACGGCGTGTATCCTGTGGACCGGTTTGGCGTAGTATTGATACTCCATAACACAGAGGGCAGCTCTTCAACCCAACATCCTGGTGTTCTTTGCAATGGGACCAAAAGCCGGGGTTTGATGCCTCGCAAGATTTCCTGATTAGCTCGTTCTGCCTGTCCATTGGACTGGGGGTGTGCTACTGATGACACATCAAGTCGGATGTGTTCACGTTCACAGAACTCCTTCATAGCACCCTTGGATAAATTGGTACCATTATCAGTAATGATACCGTGTGGAAAACCAAACCGGAAAATCACCTTCTTGATGAATTGTACCGCTGTTGCTGCATCACACTTGCTGACAGGCTCCGCTTCAACCCTCTTGGTAAATTTATCAACTGCCACCAAAAGGTGAGTTTTCTTATCCTTGGATCTTTTAAAAGGTCCAACCATGTCTAGCCCCCAAGTTGCAAATGGCCATGTTATTGGAATCATCCTCAACTCCTGAGCCGGCACATGAGCACGCCTTGAAAATTTCTGACATCCATCACACCGTTTAACCAAGTCCTCCGCGTCAGCATGAGCTGTCAACCAGTAGAACCCATGACGAAACGCCTTTGCAACCAGAGACTTTGAACCGGCGTGGTGCCCACAATCCCCTTCATGGATTTCTCTTAAGATTTCACAGCCTTCTTCAGGAGAGACACAACGTTGAAACGCCCCTGATACACTGCAATGATGTAATTCACCATTGACAATCGTCATAGACTTGGATCGCCGCTATCTGCTTGGCCAGAATCTCATCCTCTGGCAGCTCCCCCCTTGTCATGTACGCAAGATAAGGAACTGTCCAATCCGGAATAACACGCAGGGCTGCCACCAATTGGGACTCCGGATCAGGAATGGCGAAATCCGCTTCACCTGGGAGCTTGACTGACGGATTGTGCAACACATCCAAAAAGACGTTAGGCGGGACCGATTTACGCTGAGAGCCCAACCGGCTTAAAGCATCCGCCGCTTCATTCTTCCGACGGTCCACATGATCCACTTGATAACCCTTGAAACAACCTGCAATATTATCCACTTCCCGACGATATGCAGCCATGAGCGGGTCCTTAGAATCCCAAGTGCCAGACACCTGTTGAGCCACTAGGTCTGAGTCACCAAAACACTTGACCCGGCTTAAATTCATCTCTTTAGCCAACCGCAGACCATGGAGCAAGGCTTCATACTCAGCTGCATTATTAGTACAAGGGAACATTAAGCGGAGAACATAACAAAACTTATCACCTCGCGGGGAAGTTAATATGACTCCAGCCCCCGAGCCTTCCAATTGCCTGGATCCATCAAAATGAATAGTCCAATATGTGTGATCCGGCTTCTCCTCTGGTGCCTGTAATTCCGTCCAATCATTGATGAAATCAACAAGTGCTTGAGACTTCAGGGCCGTCCGAGGCACGTACTTTAGACCGTGTGGCCCCAGCTCTATAGCCCACTTGGTAATCCGACCAGTCGCCTCCCGATTCTGTATAATATCACCCAAGGGAGCTGAACTGACCACTGTGATGGGGTGCCCTTGAAAATACTGCTTCAATTTTCGACTGGCCATAAAAACACCATAGACCAGCTTCTGCCAATGCGGATACCTTTGCTTGGACTCAATCAGCACCTCACTGATATAATAAACCGGCCGCTGAACCGGATATTCCTTGCCTGCCTCTTTGCGCTCCACCACAATAGCCACACTAACTGCCCGAGCATTAGCCGCTACGTATAATAATAGTGGCTCCTTGTCAACCGGAGCTGCAAGAACAGGCGGATTGGCTAACTGCCGCTTCAAATCCTCAAATGCCTCGTCAGCAGCTGTACTCCAGATGAAATTGTCTGTCTTCCTCAGCAGTTGGTACAAAGGGATAGCCTTCTCCCCGAGGCGGCTGATAAACCGGCTCAGCGCAGCAATTCGGCCCACCAAACGCTGAACATCGTTGATACACTCCGGTTTAGCTAGAGATGTAATAGCCGTAATCTTCTCCGGATTAGCCTCAATTCCTCTGTTAGACACCAAGAAACCCAGTAACTTGCCTGCTGGAACACCGAAAACACACTTGGCCGGATTAAGCATCATCCTGTAAGCTCGCAAGTTGTCAAAGGTCTCCTTCAAATCATCCACCAGTGTCTCCTTCTGCCTTGATTTTACTACGATGTCATCTACATATGCATGCACATTGCAGCCGATCTGCTCATGCAGGCAATTCTGTACACACCGTTGATAGGTGGCTTGGGCACTCTTGAGCCCGAAGGGCATAGATACATAACAGAAGGCTCCAAAGGGAGTGATGAATGCTGTTTTCTCCTGGTCCTTAACCGCCATCTTGATCTGATGATATCCAGAGTATGCATCCAAAAAACTCAAACGCTCACAACCCGCCGTGGCATCAATGATCTGATCAATACGGGGGAGGGCAAAAGGGTCTGCCGGACAGGCTTTGTTAAGATCTGTATAATCCACACACATACGCCAAGTGCTGTTTTTCTTAAGAACCAGCACCGGATTAGCAAGCCACTCTGGATGGAACACCTCAATAATAAAACCAGCTGCTAAAAGCCTGGCCACTTCCTCTCCAATGGCTTTGCGTCTTTCTTCGTTAAACCGGCGGAGGAACTGTTTCACCGGTTTATACTTAGGATCCACATTAAGAGTGTGCTCAGCGAGTTCCCTTGGTACACCTGGCATGTCAGATGGCTTCCATGCAAAAATGTCCCGATTCTCACGGATGAACTCGATGAGCGTGCTTTCCTATTTGGGATCCAGGTTGGCACTGATAGTGAACTGCTTGGATGAATCGCCGGGCACGAAGTCAACAAGCTTGGTCTCAGCTGCCGATTTGAACTTCAGATCTGAATCATGCTCTGTAGTTGGCTTTTTTAAAGGGGTCATATCCGCCAGATCGACATTGTCCTTATAATACTTCAACTCTTCCGTGGCACAGACCGACTCTGCGTACGCCGCATCACCCTCTTCACATTCCAAAGCGATCCTACGGTTCCCGTGAACCGTTATCGTCCCCTTGTAACCCGACATCTTGAGCTGTAAGTAGATATAACAAGGCTGCGCCATGAATTTGGCATAAGCCGGTCGCCCAAACAAGGCGTGATACGGGCTTTGGATCTTCACCACTTCGAAGCTCAATTTTTCCGACCGGGAGTCATGCTCGTCTCCAAAAGTCACATCTAGAGCTATTTTACCAACAGGATATGCAGATTTGCCTGGCACAACACCATGGAACACCGTATTTGATGGTTTGAGATCCTTGTCAGTTAGTCCCATGCGCCTGAATGTCTCATAATACAGTATATTAATACTGCTTCCTCCATCCATGAGTACCTTGGTGAATTTATAACCCCCCACCCGAGGGTCCACCACTAATGCTAACTGACCCGGATTATCAACCCGGAGCGGGTGATCTTCTCTGCTCCACACGATGGGCTGCTCTGACCAGCGTAAGTAACGCGGTAAGGCCGGTTCAACAGAATTCACCGCTCGTTGGTGGAGTTTTCGGTCACGCTTATCCAAGCCCGTTGTGAAGACATGGTACTGCCCATTGCTCAACTGCTTCGGCTGGCTCTGATAGCCCGACTACTGCTGCTGCTGCTGGCTCTGATAGCCTGACTGCTGCTGGCTGTTCTGATTATTCTGGTAGTTGTGACCGCCCTGATTACGTCCTGAACTGGAAACCCCATCGTGATCCGGCCCGCTGAAACCGGATCCTGAACCGCCACCTGATCCGTGATCATACCGGAAAGCATTAGAGTTCTTGAACTCCTGCATGATGTAGCAATCTTTCCAAAGATGGCTAGCCGGTGCCTCCTTCGTCCCGTGCTTTGGGCAAGGCTGATTCAACAAATAGTTCAAACGGCTTGCACTAGGATTGGGAGCCCCGTTATGATTTGCCGCTTTACCTCTGCGCCGCTGCCCCCTGTCTTGTGCGTTGGTGTTAGCCACAAAGTCCACGCTGCCGTCCGCCTTGCGCTTGCCTCCGTTTCCATGACCCACTAGTTTATTCTGCTGCTGTTTGGAGTTGCTATCCTTCTTTCCCTTCCCTGCTTCATTATCATTAAGCTCGGGATCCTTGGTACTGTCCGAATCGGCATACTTCACTAGGGCAGCCATTAGGGTTCCCATGTCATTACAGAGTCGCTTCATGCGTCCCAGTTTCAACTTTAGAGGCTCAAACCGGCAATTGCCTTCCAGAGTTAAGACCGCAGAGTTAGCATTAATCCTGTCAGACGAGTGCAAAATTTCCGAAACGCGACGCACCCAATGGGTCGTTGATTCTCCTTCTTCCTGGACACAAGCCGCCAGGTCTACTATGGACTTGGGCTGCTTACATGTATCCTTGAAATTCTGTATAAACCGGCTCCGCAAGTGGGCCCAAGAGCTGATAGAATTGGGCGGTAGGCTTTTTAACCAGGTACGAGCCATGCCTTCGAGCATCATGGTGAAATATTTGGCACATGCAGCCTCATCCACATCCAGCATTTCCATGGCCATCTCATAACTCTCTATCCATGCTTCAGGGGGTAAATCAGCGGTATAATTCGGCACCTTGCATGGGCCCTTGAAATCCTTAGGCAGGCGCACACTACGCAAAGCAGGGATCAAGAAAGGCACTCCCAGAGCGGATGTGATCCCCGGTCCGGCAAAGGTGGCAGAACGAACCGGTGTAAGTTGGCCCGCATTATCCTGTGCTGCTAACTCGGCCACCCTTTGTGCCCGGGCCTGGTTCACCGCATCCCGAGCATCGACAACACCACCCGCCGGGTCATCACCACGGGCCGCTTCACGGCCGTGTGCATTGCTTGATATGGCCGGTTCATCTATGCGCCTGCTGTAACTCCGGCTCAGACGGGGCGTAGAATGAATCCGATCACGGCTGTATGAGTATGCCTCCTGCTGCATTAGCGCGGTCCGGAGAAGCTCCTTAACCCGGCGTGTTTCTACTGCTTGCGGAGAATCCCCTTCGACCGGGATGGCCTCTAACCGTGCTGCGGCCGCAACAAGGTTGTCCATAGGATTCGAATAATGACCCGGGGGCGTCTGCACCGGTGGAGGCATCGCAATATCTTGTTGAGGGGGCTCCATCAGGCGAGGTTGGACCGTCGCTCCTGGCCCTGGCGCCTCAATCCGGTTTGTCTCCTGGTACCGCGGTGGATTACTGGGTCCAGCTCCTGGGGTGTGAAAGAGATTTCGGGGGTCAAACCCTAACGGCAGGCGTGATCTGTGCTTTCGCTTTAAAACCTCCTGTGATGCATTCTGGTCAAGCATGAGTTTATAGGCCTGTGCGTCCAAAGCGGCCCGCTCTGCGGCCATCCGGTCTTTTTCTGCTGCCAGATCCGCTTTGGCTTGCACGATCTGCTCTCTCACCTTCGCGATTTCTGCATTATGAGCATCTTGATCCGCCGGGTCATCCTCTGCCATAAGCGCGGCCAGTGCGTCAAACAGATCAGATAGAACTTGAACCGGCGGGCGCACAAGGCCTCCTGCCCCTGCTGCCGCTGCCGCTGCGGACCCGGAGAGCATTGATGCGGCAGTCGAAGAATGATTCGCCGCCTGGGTGCCAGCCATGAATATTCCAACCCGGTTGATCTGGCCTGGGGGGTCCGGAATACTGTCGCCATCGGAACAACCCCTAAGTTGATCATCTTGCATCCGGTATAGCGACTCGGTCTCTCCGGTCGAGGACTCGTCGCCAGAATAGACGACAGTCTCGCTATCGTGCTCTGATTCGTCCTCATGCCCTCCTCCGTAGATGACTCCAACGAAGGCATGCTTCATGGCCGGTTTAACCTGAGTAAAGCTCGCACGCTGAGCCGTCTCGACGGGGTCGGTGTAGATGTCCGGCTCAGGCCCAGGCTCACCGATCTTGCCGATGAAGATGTGTACGCTGCCAAAGGGGACCCGGTAACCATACTCAATTGAATCGGCCTTCGGACCCCATCCTGCATCATCGATGTAGATCCTGCCCCGACGACTCTTGGTCATCCGGCCCACAACATAGCCTTCGAGCCCTTTGAGCTTGCCCTCCAAGATCGTCAAACCATCATGCGATAGCCCCACGGTGGGCGCCAACTGTCATGGATTTGTCACGGCAGATGTCCTAGCGAAAGGACTTAGTCGTGGAGCCATCGCTACGAGTTTACCTGAAGGGGTTAAAGCGGACACAAAGACACGTTGGGTTTATACTAGTTCGGCCCCTTCGATGAAGGTAAAAGCCTACGTCTAGTTGTGATAGAATTGATGTGGTCTCGATGGCTAGGGAGCAAACAAGCTTCGCCTAGGCCCGAGTTGTGGTTGTCGTCCCTTGAACCGCCGCCGGGTCGTCCCCTTATATACACGGGTGACGCCCGTCGGTCCATAGAGTCCCAGCCGGTTCATATTTGTATCCCGGTCGGTATCTCTCTATTCCTAACTTACAATACAAGCTATACATCAGGTCGGTTTTACTGATACAGATTCTAAACCGACTATAGGCCTTGGGCCTTCACCTGCTTATACCACTATGACGTTAACCCGGCCCAAGTAAGCCAGTTTACGCCCAGTGGTAATATCCCCAACACTTACCTTTGTTGACTTTGGATCTCGTGTATCTCTTTGTGTTCTTTGATCTAGCACTTGTGTGACTGATTCCTTGCTGGTTGAGTGTTTTCCCTTGTTCCTCCCTGTGATTTCCTCATGTTCTTCCGCGCGTTCTTCGTGTTTCCCCGTAGGATCCACTCCAAACGTGAAAGATCGTCCACATAGGGTTCTGCCCTACATCAGTACCTTTTGCCAATGTTTTGTGAATGTCTGGCTTTGAAATTTTTCCGGTTTAACATGAAATTTTTAAACCGCTGTAGGTAGCCGCATTGCTCATCTGGGCTCTGATATGCGGAGGAAACTAAAGGCCGCCTATACGCTGATTGAACAGCTGTATACCGGTGCCCAACGGGTTATCTGCGCATCTTCCTATGACAATGCGGCCCCAACACTGATCAAGGACACGCTGGCCAGGTTATCTATGACGCCAGCACAGATAGAAGAGGTGAAGTGATCCACTGCCAGGACTGGCGCTTTCTTAGCACTTACTCGAGCCAAAGCATGGATAGCTGATCTTGATCCGGTTGATATAGCCAAGGGCTTCCCCAGTGAACAAGAAAACGGGGCAGTGTTTGATAATGAAGCCCTCAAACGTGTGACGAGGGAGATGCGTCCTCTGGCGAGTCAGTTGGCAAAAGAAGCTAACTTGACGGTTCACTGATCCTTCTATGATGCTAACAACAAACGGGTTGAGGATGTCATTCCAGAAGTGCAAAATCTTATTCCGCCAATCCGTAAGCACACTTACGCCCCTGACGTTGATCCGGCTTAGCTTATATGTGAAGAGGCTGTCTTTCAGGCCATAACCCAGATTGACTGGACCACCACTGACTTCCAGCCATTGGATGGGGAGGAGGAGGCTGAACCGACGCCAGATGACCCATCTACTTCACATCAACATGGCGATGAAGCTTGATTCGGCAATCTGGTTAATACGTCAAAAACTGTCCGGTTTAAAACAATTCCATATTTTGGGCCATTAAGTGCCTTGTAATAGGGTAGCAAAAATACTTTGATCTGCTGCCATCGTGTAGTGGGAGATACTTTATGTGATCCGCCATGATAATTTCAATGTTGGTTCATATATCATAATATGCAATTCCTATGCTTGCATAAAAAATTGTCCTGGAGGTTTACCGCCGGACGGGTCATAATGCCCAAGATAAGGCCTGATTGATAATCAAACCGTAAGAAATATGAAATAACTCATACCTGTGATGTAATATCACTTTAGTTGGTTTACCAACTTTGATTGTAATAAGGGTGCAGACCCAAATCTGTAATTTTTGTATAACTCCATCATGTACTGATGACGTATAATAAGTCATACCGGGTGATGATAAACACCAGATGATCAAAACTGGCGACAAGTAGTCAAAGCCAGGCCAGGTTAACAAACTCCGGTTTATAATAACGTCTGTCAACTTGTAGTTGAAAACTATGCCGGTTTAAGAAACACCGGGCTAATTAGATGACTGAGAAGTCATACCAGGTCAAAGAAAATGGTTTAACATAAAATTATCAAAAGAAAAGTGACAAACGCAAATAAAATCGTGTAGTCGAGGCTTTTCGAGGGCTACCAGGCCCAAATTCGAGGCTTTTCATGGGCTGCTAGGCCGCTGAGTTGAACCATTTAACAAAGCCTTTTAAGATGGACCTACAACTAACCAATCACCATTTTAACTTTGACAAGTTCAGGGTCTCAATGAGAGTAACTTTCAAACATTCGGAGGGTCACGCCAGGATTATCTGGATAGGAGTGTCTTACTTGATGAAGGCAGGTTAACCCGGGGTTTTAGGTAAATATACCAGGCTTCCAAGCTGTGGGTCGATACCCAGCTACCAGGGTCCTTTCAAACTCCTTGGTGTTTGACACAAGGAGCCCCCAAGTAACGTGATGAGATGTGCTCATTGGGTGCCTATGTTTGAGCTGTGCATAGCATCCAGACTCTCTTTGGCCCCTTGGGTGTGAAGCTCCCAAGCTATGTTGTGGCGTGATAGCCGGTTTAACAGGCAGTACTCTGCTTTGTCAGCTGAAGCCCCCATGTAACTCAAAGGATATATGAGAAAAAACAGCAGAGGCCATGCTTATAGCAAGGATTTTGGTTTATTTATTGATCATAATATATACATTGTTGAAATATGTACATAAGAAGAGCCTATGGCTCAAGTGTAGTAAGGCCGTAGGAGAGCTATGTTCCACGGCCGCCGGGTCTCCTCCTCAGAGATGCGTGAGTTGTCTCGAACGTCAATGAGGTAGTATGATCGTTGTGCAGATTTTTACTGACCACAAAGGGCCCTTCCCAAGGCGGGGATAACTTGTGCATGTCGGTCTGATCCTGGATGAGCCAGAGCACCAAGTCGCCTTCTTGGAAGGTTCTTGTCCTAACCCGGCGGCTGTGATAACGCCACAGGTCTTGTTGATAAACCGCCGATCGAGCCAGAGCCATGTCCCGTTTCTCATCTAACAGGTACAGCGCCTCTTGGCGTGCTTGCTCGTTATCCGCTTCAACATAATTAGCAATCTGGGGTGAGTCATGACGAATATCACTTGGTAGGACTGCCTTTGCCCCGTATACCATGAAGAAAGGTGTGTAACCTGTTGATCGATTGGGGGTGGTGTTGATGCTCCATACCACAGAAGGAAATTCTTCCACCAAACAACCTGGCGTCCGCTTCAAAGGATTCATGAGCCGGGGTTTAATACCCTTCAAAATTTCTTGGTTGGCTCGCTCCGCTTGACCGTTGGATTGAGGGTGCGCCACAGATGCTAAGTCAAGCCGGATGTGCTCTCTCTGACAGAAATCCTCCATCTCACCTTTGGAAAGGTTTTGTACCATTATCCGTGATAATACTGTGTGGAAATCCAAAACGGAAGATAATCTTTTTGAGAAATTGAACCGCCGTAGCTGCATCACACTTGCTGACAGGCTCCGCTCACTTGGTGAATTTATTAACTGCCACCAATAGGTGGGTCTTCTTATCCTTGGAACGCTTAAAGGGCCCCACCATATCAAGCCCCCAAGTAGCAAAAGGCCAAGTGATAGGAATCATCCGTAGTTCTTGAGCCGGAACATGAGCTCTGCGTGAATTTTTTTGACAAGCATCACATCGCTTTACCAGATCCTCCGCATCAGCATGAGCTGTTAACCAGGAAAACCCATGACGAAAAGCTTTTGCAACCAGGGACTTTGAACCAGCATGATGACCACAATCCCCTTCATGAATTTCCCGTAGGATCTCTTGGCCTTCTTCCGGAGAAACACAACGCTGAAATACGCCTGAAATCCTACAGCGGTGTAACTCGCCATTGTGAATAACCATGGACTTGGATCGCCGGACTATCTGTCGAGCCAGGACTTCATCATCTGGTAACTCGCCCCGGTTCATATACGCCAGATATGGAACCGTCCAATCTGGTACAACGTGCAAAGCGGCCACCAATTCAGCATCCGGATCAGGAACAACCAAATCCTCTTCTGTAGGCAACTTAATAGACGGGTTATGCAAGATATCTAAAAAGGTATTAGGAGGTACCGGTTTACGCTGAGATCCAAGCCGGCTTAAAGCGTCTGCTGCTTCGTTTTTGCACTGATCAATATGCACAACCTGATACACTTTTTAGTGACCCGCCACAATATCCACCTCATGTCTGTAAGCCGCCATGAGTGGATCCTTAGAATCCCAAGTACCAGAAACTTGCTGAGCCACCAGATCAGAATCTCCAAAACAATGAACCCAACTTAAGTTCATCTCTTTAGCCACATGGAGACCATGGAGTGAAGCTTCATACTCAGCTGCATTGTTAGTAAAGGGAAACATCAAGCGGAGAACATAGCAAATTTTATGACCTCGAGGGGAAGTAAGGACAACTCTAGCCCCGAGCCCTCCAACTGCCTGGATCCATCAAAATGAATAGTCCAGTATGTATTATCCGGTTTGTCTTCTGGTGCTTGCAACTCGGTCCAATCATTGATAAAGTCCACAAGGGCCTGAGATTTAATAGCTGTTCGAGGCACATACTTCAAACCGTGTGGACCAAGCTCAATTGCCCACTTTGCAACCCGGCCAGTCGCTTCCCTGTTTTGAATTATATCGCCCAAAGGAGCAGAACTAACCACTGTGATGGGATGGCCTTGAAAGTATTGCTTGAGTTTTCGACTTGCCATAAAAACCCCATACACCAACTTCTGCCAATGTGGATAGCGTTGTTTTGACTCGATCAGAACTTCACTGATGTAGTATATAGGTCGTTGAACCGGATATTCCTTCCCAGCCTCCTTACGCTCAACTACAATTGCTACACTGACCGCTCGGGCATTGGTAGCCACGTATAACAGCAAGGGCTCATTATCAACCAGAGCTGCAAGAACCGGCGGTTCAACCAACTGGCGCTTTAACTCCTCAAAAGTCGCATTGGCTGCATCACTCCAGATGAAATCATATGTCTTTTTCAACATCTGATACAAAGGAATTGCCTTCTCTCCCAAATTGCTGATAAACCGGCTAAGGGCTGCAATCCGACCCGCCAGATGTTGAACATCATTGATACACTTCGGTTTAGCCAGGGATGTAATCGCCTTGATTTTTTCCGGATTAGCCTCAATGCCCCTGTTGGATACCAGAAAACCTAAGAGCTTGCCTGCCGGAACACCAAAAACACACTTATCCGGATTAAGCATCATTTTGTAAACCCTAAGATTGTCAAAACGTATCCTTGAGGTCATCTATCAGTGTTTCCTTCTTCCTGGATTTTACCACAATGTCATCCACATAGGCGTGAACATTACGCCCAATATGTGTGTGAAGACAATTCTGCATACAACGCTGATAAGTTGCCTGGGCACTCTTGAGCCCAAAGGGCATAGAAACATAGCAGAAGGCTCCAAAGGGAGTGATGAAGGTTGTCTTCTCCTGGTCCATAACTGCCATCTTGATCTGATGATAACCTGAATAAGCATCCAAAAAACTCAGGCGCTCACAACCCGCCGTCGCATCAATGATCTGATCAATATGCGGGAGAGCAAAGGGATCGGCCGGACAAGCTTTATTCAAGTCCGTGAGTCCACACACATACGCCAAGTGCCATTTTTATTAAGAACAAGCACAAGATTAGCCAGCCATTCAGGATGAAACACTTCAACGATAAACCCAGCAGCCAACAGTCGGGCTACCTCTTCACCAATTGCCTTGCGTCTTTCCTCATTAAAGCGACGAAGAAATTGCTTGACCGGTTTAAACTTGGGATCAATATTAAGAGTGTGCTCAGCGAGTTCCCTTGGTACACCTGGCATGTCAGAAGGTGTTAGGACCCCGACTCGATGTCACATCGATCTAGCCGGTAACACCTCATATCACTTTGCGGCCTCACGCACGGTATCCCCACGGGTGTCGCCTTACCTTTGCCCGGGACCGTTTGCGCCTTTTGGCTCACGTATATGATAGTGTCGCTAGCATCCATATGATAAGGAGCCCGGGCTGACATGACTAGTCATAAACCCAAAGTGGCACAGACTTACAGGGACAGGCATCCATGACCCAGCTTCGAACGTGTCGGTCATCAGCAAGTGGGTCCGGGCTGTAGCACTGGGCTAGCAGGACTCCGGTAAACCGGGCTGTAGCGGGCTAACAGGACTCCGGTACTCAATGCGTGACATTTCCCCGAAGGGACAGACACCGGAACGAAGAAGGACATATGCCGGCCAGCCTAAGTGTTCCAGAGCAGTAGCAAGCTACCATGGCTCAGCGGTAACACTAGGAGACATTTCCCGGTAAGAGAGGCTACTAAAGATAAACAACTAGATAGTCAGATCCCACACATACCAAGCATTTCAATCATACACACAATATGCTCGATATGTGCAAACACAACAAGGCACCACAACATGACTCTATGACACAAGTACTTTATTTAAGGCTCAGGGAGCCATACATAACATACACAAAGGTACGGGTCACACGACCCAGCATTCAAGTCATACAGTCATACAAACCAGCAGCGGAAGTAGCTTGTCTGGGTACAGACAACTAGTAAAATAAAAGAGGCTTGGAAAGCCTAGCTATACTACGTGGTCCCTCACAAGCTCAGGATCACCACCTGGGCCTTAGCCTACTCATTGATGTCAACGTCTACGTAGAACCCATCAGAAGGGGTTGCAGCGTCTTCTGTAAAATGTAAATTATAGCAACATGAGTACAAAGGTACTCAGCAAGACTTACATCAGATCCTACATACATGCATATTATCAAGAAGGGTTGGTGGAGTTATTGCAGCAAGCCAGCTTTGACTCTTGGCTAGGCTAACCTACGAGACTCCAACTTGAAATGGTTTTGCGCACACGAGTCCGCTACTCACCACTTCAATACACTACCGAGGATCCACCTCCGTCTTCCTACGGAAGAGCCATCCTCGGCACTCACACTTATCTTGAGGCTTTTAGTAGTTTCCATTTACTTGTCTATGAACTGTATAGGCAACCAAGTAGTCCTTTACCACGGACGCGGCTATTCGAATAGATTATGATAACCCTGCAGGGGTGTACTTCTTCATACATGTTTCCACCACTTAGCGTCTGCACACGACATGTGCTCGGCAGACTTCAAGTGAAAGCCGACGTGGGTGTAGACCACGACCTACCTAAACACCTAAGCCTCTAGTCCAGGTTTATCGCCTATCCAGGTTCCATCCGCAGGGAGTCCGGCCGAGGTTTCCCATACGGCCCCGAACGATGTGAACAGGGTTCCCGAGATACCTAACGGGTATTTGGTACACCCGGCCACGTACCTACCGCATCACAGCCCACCCCTACGGTCAGCGCTGTCCACGGCCTCCAGTAGGCTACAAACACCAGAAACTACTTGCAACTCCTGGACAGAGAGCTAGGGTGAATAAGAAGTCGAGCGGGGTCATATTTCAGGGCCCAATGCATGGTAGTAGCTGTATCTTAAATCACACATACAGATCTCAGTGCTTAAGGTCGTCTTCAATGAAACAACCCACCATGTACTCCTACATGGCCTCTCATCGATACCTTTACCAAATCGTGTTCACCACACCACTCTCATTACCGACATAATCATTTCACTCTAGCCCATCACCCAGATGAACCAGACCTGACACGACTCTAAGCATTGCAGGCATAGCAAGGTAGGAACAACACATACATATGGCTCAATCAACTCCTACACATGCTAGTGGGTTTCATCTAGTTACTGTGGCAATGACAGGTCATGCAGAGGAAATGGGTTCAACTACCGTAGCACACAGCAGTTTGAAACGCGTTGTCTTAACGCAGTAAAAGAGAGCAGGAGCGAGAACATGGGATTGTATCGATATGATCAAATGGTTGGTTGCTTGCCTGATGGTTCGATGCACTGATACGGTTCTTCGTTAGGGTAATCACGGTACTCCTCGGAGGCAGAACCTGCCGCAAGAACACCGATACACAACCATCACCAAACAATGTGCAACAATATGATGCATGCATGAAACATAGCAATATGAGTGTGTTGGCTAATGTAACTAAGACCAGAAGGGTTTGTACCAATTTGAATCAAAGATTCAATTTTCAAACTCAAATATGGTCCTTTAAAGTGTTTTTTCCTTGTTCTGCATTAAACATCAAGTTAACTTGTTTAGTCATGCATGAAAATAGTACAGATGGATAGATTGGATTTTTCTGATCATTTTTCATATATTATTTGTCTGATTTGGAGTTACAGAATAAAAGTTATGAATTTTTGAAGTTTAAACTATATTCTGGAATTTCCTATATTAGGTTAATCCAGAAAATCAATTATTGCGTCAGCCTGACGTCAGCAGGTCAACGGGACACGTCCGGGTCAAACCTGACAGTGGGTCCCGCGTGTCAGTGTGATTAATTTAATTAAAGTTTAGATAAAACTAAACCTGTTTAATTAACAGGGCTGGGCCCCACCTGTCATTGACTCAGGGGAGTCAACCAGGGCCCACCCATGGTCAAACCCGGGTCGGCTGCACCGGCGTTTAGCCGCCGGCGAGCCCGACGCGGCGGCGGAAGTGGTTTTGGCTGTTTCGGCCACCAAATGGGTCGCGGAGACCACCGGAGTGGAGCTGAGGACGAGCCGCAGCTCTTGGTGGAGTCGTTGGGGTCGGGGTGGCCGGAGTTGGCGTCGGCGACGACTTTGGCGGCCACCGGGGTTCGGCCGAAGACGAACTTGACGCTAGAGGGGTCGGCAAGGCTCGGGAAGTAGCTAGCTAGGTTCTACGGGACACGGTGAGTATGATGGACACCGTGGAGTGGTCGGAGGGTGACCGGGAGCACGTCGGCGACAAGCTCCACGGCGGTGGGTGCGGTTGAGCTCCGGGAGGTCGCTACACGGCTCGGGAGCAAGAAAAGGAGGGGGGAAAGATGGCTAAGCTCACAGTGAGTGCAACGAAGCCCTTGGTGCGGCCGGAGATGGACCGGAGCGACGACGGCGTTGAAGGGGATCTCCGGCGATGGCGGTTCGGGCGAGGTCGTTGCAGTGGACTCGGGCGTTGCGAGCGCTCGGGGCTCGGCTTGCTCGATGGAGTGGACAGCGGCGGAGCTCCTGGACACGATGAGAGGACGCACGGGCGGCGGGAAGCACGGCTACGAAGAAGGCACGGCGATGGTGGAGTCGGTCATGGCG
>NC_041381.1:233450496-233552862 GCF_002162155.2 Triticum dicoccoides | reverse complement strand
CAAAAACCCTAAGATGGCCTAGGAAAATGTGCATCACTTTTGGCAGAGGTTCTGAACCAAGACAAAAATGATGGGCATTTTAGAAGGGCATTTCAGGTTCATTGAAAAAGTTTTTAGTAAACCCTAATTGGTTTCAGAGGGGACTGGGGGTTCTGTCATCCCCATTTCAGGTTTCTGATGAAAGAGTAAACATGATGCAACACTCTAATGCATGGCTAGCTAGGGTGTGACAACTCACCCCCACTCAAAAGAATCTCGTCCCGAGATTTGGGTTCCTCCGGGAGGAAGGCGGGATACTCAAGTCGAAGACGATCCTCCCTTTCCCAAGTTGCTTCATCCTCAGAATGGTGCGACCATTGAACTTTGAGAAACTTGATATTATGACGTCGAGTGGTACGCTCGGCCTGATCGAGGATACGAATGGGGTATTCTCGATATGTGATATTATCTTGGAGATCAAGCGTTTCGTGGTCCACTCCACGGATAGGATCCGAGAAGCAACGCCTGAGTTGAGAAACGTGGAAGACATCGTGGACTCTGGAGAGGTGCGGAGGTAGTTCCAACTGGTAGGCAACTACTCCTCGTTTAGCGAGAATGCGAAAAGGTCCAATGTAACGAGGAGCCAATTTGCCTTTGATGCCGAAACGTTGGGTTCCCTTCAGAGGGGTAACCCGAAGGTAAGCCTTCTCGTCAACCTCGAAAGTCATAGCCTTATGTTTTCGGTCATATTGACTCTTTTGACGAGATTGGGCTGTTTTCAACTTTTCACGAACGATGCGAACTTGCTCTTCTGCTTCCTGAATCATATTCGGGCCAAAGAATTGTCTTTCCCCGGTCTTTGACCAGTTAAGGGGTGTTCGACACCGTCGTCCATAGAGAACTTCAAAAGGGGCTTTACCCAAGCTAGATTGATAGCTGTTGTTGTAAGCGAATTCGGCAAATGGAAGGCACTTCTCCCAATCCATTCCGAATGAGATAACAGAGGCTCGAAGCATGTCTTCTAGAATCTGGTTGACGCGTTCCACCTGACCACTCGACTGAGGGTGGAAAGCGGTGCTAAAGGAGAGACGGGTTCCCATAGCATTTTGGAAACTTTCCCAAAATTGAGAGGTGAAAAGACTTCCTCGATCCGAGTTAATTTCCAAAGGAACACCATGGAGAGACACTATCCTGGAGATGTATAAGTCTGCCAATTGACTAGCGGTTATACTCTCACGAACAGGTAGGAAATGGGCTACTTTGGAAAGACGATCGACAACGACGAAAATAGCATTATTCCCTCTCTTGGTCCTGGGAAAACCGGTAATGAAATCCATACCAATTTTATCCCATTTCCATTCAGGAATAGCTAAGGGTTGAAGGGTGCCAGCATGCCGTTGATGCTCTGCTTTTACACGACGACAGACGTCGCAATTAGCAATATACTGAGCAATTTCTCTCTTCATCCTAGTCCACCAGAACCTCTGGCGTAGGTCCTGATACATCTTGGTACTACCGGGATGAATGGTGAGAGGGGATTCATGAGCCTCCTTAAGGATTAACTGCCGTAGATGCTGGTTCTTGGGAACCACTAGACGGTTCTCAAAGTACACAACACCATGATCACTTGTAGAGAAACAACTAGCACCTCCGCTAGCAATGTTCTCTTTGATTTTAGATATTCCCTTATCTCGCTTTTGGGCAGCGATGATTTGATCCGTAAGGGTAGGTTTCGCTACCAAGGTGGAAAGAAATCCTTGAGGAACAATGTGAAGGTTTAGCTTCCGAAATTCCTCATGGAGGAGCGGTTGACTTTGTTGTAACATTAGGTTGTTACAATAAGATTTACGACTTAGCGCATCAGCCATGACGTTGGCTTTCCCTGGGGTGTAAGTTATTCCTAAGTCGAAATCCGTGATCAACTCGACCCAACGTCTTTGCCTGAGATTCAAATCCGGTTGGGTGAAGATGTACTTCAGACTTTGGTGATCAGTGAATATTTCGCAACGATTACCAAGAAGGTAATGTCGCCAGGTTTTAAGTGCATAGACTACGGCTGCAAGCTCTAGATCATGAGTAGGATAATTCTCCTCATGTGGGTGCAATTGCCGTGAAGCGTAAGCAATTACGTGTCGATCTTGCATGAGAATGCAACCTAGTCCTTGTCGCGAGGCGTCGCAGTAGATAACAAAGTCCTTAGAGAAATCTGGCGGTACCAATACGGGAGCAGATGTCAGGCGTCTTTTCAGTTCCTGAAAGCTGTGCTCACATTGTGGAGTCCATTCGAACTTTTTATCTTTCTTGAGGAGTTCGGTTAGAGGTTTAGCAACTTTGGAGAAGTTCTCGACAAAGCGACAGCAATAGCTCGCTAAGCCCAGAAAACTCCTAACTTGCTTGACCGATTCAGGTGGAGTCCAATTAAGGACGGCTTGAACTCGCTCAGGGTTAACAGCAATACCTTTACCAGATATTACATGACCCAGATAGGTCACTTCTGACAACCAAAATTCACATTTGGAAAACTTGGCATAAAGGCGATGCTCTCGAAGTTTCTTCAACACTAGCCCTAGATGTTCGGCATGTTCTTCCTCGTTCTTGGAGTAGATGAGTATATCATCGAGGTAAACCACGACGAATTTGTCCAAATACTCCATGAAGATTGAGTTCATTAACCGAGAAAAGGTGGCTGGAGCGTTGGTTAATCCGAAGGACATAACGGTGTACTCGTATTGGCCATAACGAGTAACAAAGGCCGTTTTAGGAATGTCCCCGTTCCTGATTTTGATTTGATGGTAGCCCAACCTCAAATCCATCTTGGAGAAGACTGAGGATCCAGCGAGCTGATCATACAGGTCGTTGATCCTGGGGAGCGGATATTTGTTCTTGATTGTGACCAAATTGACAGGTCGATAATCTACAACCATCCGGTCTGTACCATCCTTCTTCTTGACGAATAGGACGGGGCAAGCCCACGGAGATGAACTAGGTCGGATGAAACCCTTTTCCAAGGACTCATCGAGTTGTTTCTTAAGCTCGGCTAGTTCTAGTGGTGCCATCTTATAGGGTCTTCTAGCAATCGGAACGGTTCCTGGAATGAGGTCTATTACGAACTCAACATCCCTGTCAGGTGGAACACCTGGCAATTCCTCTGGGAAGACATCTGGGAAGTCACGGACTACCGGAACATCCTCAAGGTCTGGCAAAGGGCTGGCGTTAAGAGAATATAATTGTCGCTCGGCTAACCGGGTCAAGACATTGACTATCTTGCCCGAAGGATGAGTGAGTTGGACAGCCCTAGAGAAGCAATCAATTTTGGCATGATGAGCTGACATCCAGTCCATACCCAAAATGATATTAATATCTGAAAATTTGAGAGCTATCAAAGATGCAAGGAAAACAAGTCTGTCGACTTGGATTTCATTTCCATAACTTACCCTGGAGGTCTGCCATCTAGAACCGGGAGTAGAAATTTCCATAGTGGATGGCATGTCACAGAATGCGGTGTTATGCAAACAAGCATAGTTCTCGGATATAAATGAATGAGAGGCTCCTGTATCGAAAAGAACAGATGCCGGGTGGCAATTAACAAGGAGCATACCGAGAACGACGTTGGGATCTTCTTGAGCTTCTTCGGCAGAGATACAGTTGACATGGCCACGTGTAGCGGTGGCCGGCTTGGCGTGGAACACTTTTCCTGTCGGCTTGCCACGGCCAACAGCTTTAGCAGATTGGTTGGGGTTGGTTTGGGGACACTCACGCATATAGTGGCCAGATTCCCCACACTTGAAACAAGTCACCGAACTGGTACGTGGAGGAGCATTGTTGGTTGGACCCCCATAGGGCTTGGCTGGTGCAGACTGTTGAACGGGGCGAGGCGCCTGGAAGGATGGCCTCGGTGTGAACCTAGGTGGCAGGGCAGTGTTGGGCACCCACACGCGGCGCTTCTGAGGACCCGCACCGGATGAGGAACCCATGTCACGGCCATGCTTGCGTGTTGCGTCATAATCAGTCTGACCAGTCTCAGCACTGATGGCCTTGTTAACAAGTTTCTGAAAAAATGTGCACTCATGCAGACGGAGGTCGCGGCGAAGCTCAGGACTAAGTCCCTTACGGAACCTTGCTTGCTTCTTGGCATCAGTAGAAACTTCCTCAGTTGCATATCGCGCAAGGTTACCGAACTCCCTGCTGTAAGCATCCACAGAGAGTCGGCCCTGAGTGAAACTGCAAAATTCCTCACGTTTACGGTCCATGAGACCCTTCGGAATGTGATGTTCACGGAAAGCCTCGCTGAATTCAGCCCAAGTGGTGACATGGCCCGCTGGGCGCATAGCTCCATAATTCTCCCACCATAGACTGGCGGGGCCTTCAAGATGATATGCAGCAAAGGTGACCTTGTCAGCCTCGGCCACCAGCGCGGAACGCAGCTTGTGGGAGATACTGCGAAGCCAGTCATCAGCATCGAGAGGCTCGACGGAGTGGTGGAACGTGGGTGGATGTAACTTGATAAAATCACTGAGTGACACCACGTTAGTCCTCTGATGGTGTGCTGTGTTCTGTTCAATACGCTCCAACAAACGGTTGGTCTCCCGCTTGTTTCTTTCGGCTTCCATCATAACCTCGGCTAGGGAAGGAGGATGAGGCAGATTTGCATTCCTGACTTCACTGCCTTCGGCCTGCTCTTGAGGAGCAGGGTTAGTGCGCGTGTTGACCATCCTAGGTAAACAAGACAATGATTTAGTCAGGATGATAAAATTCCGACATAGTATACAGAATGTAAGGAATAACTCAGAATGCAAGATGATCATCCGTATGACATGGTAGATACAGAAACTGCTTCTTTATTCCATCGTCATACACACCATACAGGGTTTAGTACAAGACCAAACAAAGTACTATTACGGTGAAAAGAGGATTACATCTCATCGGAGGCATTCCCAGCTCCTATACATTATTTTCTACACCTCCGGAAGGCGATACAGTTAGGTCATACCCCACGAGTCACGCAGGACGATAAACGACACAGCTAACACGAACTAGTGATACTACCACTAACTCAGACCGATCCGTAGTAGTCCTCGTAGAAGTCACCTCCATAGCCTGGAAGCTCAATATGATCATCCGGAAACAGACGATCTCGCGGAGCTTGTGGACCATAGGGGCTAGGATGAGGTCTTGGACCAACAGACGGTGGCCTGCGGGGACCGCGAGGCGGGGTGATGCCTCCTACATCACGCCAACCCATCACGTCTGGCAAAGCAGATCTCACAGGATAGAGATCGCGCATATCCGAATATCCAGCTTGCACCACTGGTGCAAACCGAGTCAATGTGGCCCAGTGGTCAGCACGGGTATTGAAGAGCTCTAACCTCAAGGCCCGATTTTCACGGTCCTTATCCTTGAGCATCTCAGCAGTGGTGCGAGTCCGTGAATCCTCCTGGGTGGGGTCAGCATAGATAGCCTGGAGATACCCTTGTGCTCCCGGAAGTGATCCTGGCATATACCGGAAATCAGAGTCCCGAAATAGGCCAGACCTGACTCGCATGATGGTCATCATAGAGTAGGCGGCGTCCTGCACAGCCATCTCAATAGTAACCCCGAGTCCATAGGAGCAGTGAAGGGGCTCGGTGGACCCAGGATAGGATGGAAATATCTTGACAGTGCAGAGATACTGGCTTTGATTAAAGTCTCGGAATTGCTCTTCGAACGTGTACTCAGGATACCAACGGTATCCAGCCTCAGTCATTACCCTGACCAACATGGCAGTATGGCCGGGTACATCTAGGCATCGAGTCAGGCGAACCACTTGATTGAGGTCGCGAGTGGCCATCTGAAAGCACAATCATAATGCAAAGGCATTAGAATTTCTAGCAAATTTCGGTAGCATAACAGCTGTAAATGCTCAAGAAGGATTTTGAGACATTTGACAAAGGATTTCATACACACTCAACATCATCATATCAAAGTTCTGAATCTATCCTAACAACATAACGTGGTAGTAGAACTGAACTAGGCTTGTATCCATCAACCCTATAAGGTACTACTGATTAGTAACACGTGATCCTGATAGAGAGAATAGATCCTAATTCCTTAACCCCCGGTGGAAGGATAGACTGACTCAGATCAGAATGTCATAAGATAAAGGAGTAAAAAGAGCCTTACGTTCCACCCACAAACAATTCCCCTACATATAACTAAAGAATTTCTAGACTCAACATCGACCAGTTTGGCTTGGAGAACCTACAGGCAGTCCTGCTTTGATGCCAACGCTGTCAGGACCCCGACTCGATGTCACATCGATCTAGCCGGTAACACCTCATATCACTTTGCGGCCTCACGCACGGTATCCCCACGGGTGTCGCCTTACCTTTGCCCGGGACCGTTTGCGCCTTTTGGCTCACGTATATGATAGTGTCGCTGGCATCCATATGATAAGGAGCCCGGGCTGACATGACTAGTCGTAAACCCAAAGTGGCACAGACTTACAGGGACAGGCATCCATGACCCAGCTTCGAACGTGTCGGTCATCAGCAAGTGGGTCCGGGCTGTAGCACTGGGCTAGCAGGACTCTGGTAAACCGGGCTGTAGCGGGCTAACAGGACTCCGGTACTCAATGCGTGACATTTCCCCGAAGGGACAGACACCGGAACGAAGAAGGACACATGCCGGCCAGCCTAAGTGTTCCAGAGCAGTAGCAAGCTACCATGGCTCAGCGGTAACACTAGGAGACATTTCCCGGTAAGAGAGGCTACTAAAGATAAACAACTAGATAGTCAGATCCCACACATACCAAGCATTTCAATCATACACACAATATGCTCGATATGTGCAAACACAACAAGGCACCACAACATGACTCTATGACACAAGTACTTTATTTAAGGCTCAGGGAGCCATACATAACATACACAAAGGTACGGGTCACACGACCCAGCATTCAAGTCATACAGTCATACAAACCAGCAGCGGAAGTAGCTTGTCTGGGTACAGACAACTAGTAAAATAAAAGAGGCTTGGAAAGCCTAGCTATACTACGTGGTCCCTCACAAGCTCAGGATCACCACCTGGGCCTTAGCCTACTCATTGATGTCAACGTCTATGTAGAACCCATCAGAAGGGGTTGCAGCGTCTTCTGTAAAATGTAAATTATAGCAACATGAGTACAAAGGTACTCAGCAAGACTTACATCAGATCCTACATACATGCATATTATCAAGAAGGGTTGGTGGAGTTATTGCAGCAAGCCAGCTTTGACTCTTGGCTAGGCTAACCTACGAGACTCCAACTTGAAATGGTTTTGCGCACACGAGTCCGCTACTCACCACTTCAATACACTACCGAGGATCCACCTCCGTCTTCCTACGGAAGAGCCATCCTCGGCACTCACACTTATCTTGAGGCCTTTAGTAGTTTCCATTTACTTGTCTATGAACTGTATAGGCAACCAAGTAGTCCTTTACCGCGGACGCGGCTATTCGAATAGATCATGATAACCCTGCAGGGGTGTACTTCTTCATACATGTTTCCACCACTTAGCGTCTGCACACGACATGTGCTCGGCAGACTTCAAGCGAAAGCCGACGTGGGTGTAGACCACGACCTACCTAAACACCTAAGCCTCTAGTCCAGGTTTATCGCCTATCCAGGTTCCATCCGCAGGGAGTCCGACCGAGGTTTCCCATACGGCCCCGAATGATGTGAACAGGGTTCCCGAGATACCTAACGGGTATTCGGTACACCCGGCCACGTACCTACCGCATCACAGCCCACCCCTACGGTCAGCGCTGTCCACGGCCTCCAGTAGGCTACAAACACCAG
The DNA here is from genome assembly GCF_002162155.2 of Triticum dicoccoides. Classification (NCBI taxonomy): domain Eukaryota; kingdom Viridiplantae; phylum Streptophyta; class Magnoliopsida; order Poales; family Poaceae; genus Triticum; species Triticum dicoccoides. Next base: position 233,545,068 of record NC_041381.1, on the reverse strand, counting down.
AAACTACTTGCAACTCCTGGACAGAGAGCTAGGGTGAATAAGAAGTCGAGCGGGGTCATATTTCAGGGCCCAATGCATGGTAGTAGTTGTATCTTAAATCACACATACAGATCTCAGTGCTTAAGGTCGGCTTCAATGAAACAACCCACCATGTACTCCTACATGGCCTCTCATCGATACCTTTACCAAATCGTGTTCACCACACCACTCTCATTACCGACATAATCATTTCACTCTAGCCCATCACCCAGATGAAACAGACCTGACACGACTCTAAGCATAGCAGGCATAGCAAGGTAGGAACAACACATACATATGGCTCAATCAACTCCTACACATGCTAGTGGGTTTCATCTAGTTACTGTGGCAATGACACGTCATGCAGAGGAAATGGGTTCAACTACCGTAGCACACAGCAGTTTGAAACGCGTTGTCTTAATGCAGTAAAAGAGAGCAGGAGCGAGAACATGGGATTGTATCGATATGATCAAATGGTTGGTTGCTTGCCTGATGGTTCGATGCACTGATACGGTTCTTCGTTAGGGTAATCACGGTACTCCTCGGAGGCAGAACCTGCCGCAAGAACACCGATACACAACCATCACCAAACAATGTGCAACAATATGATGCATGCATGAAACATAGCAATATGAGTGTGTTGGCTAATGCAACTAAGACCAGAAGGGTTTGTACCAATTTGAATCAAAGATTCAATTTTCAAACTCAAATATGGTCCTTTAAAGTGTTTTTTCCTTGTTCTGCATTAAACATCAAGTTAACTTGTTTAGTCATGCATGAAAATAGTATAGATGGATAGGTTGGATTTTTCTGATCATTTTTCATATATTATTTGTCTGATTTGGAGTTACAGAATAAAAGTTATGAATTTTTGAAGTTTAAACTATATTCTGGAATTTCGTATATTAGGTTAATCCAGAAAATCAATTATTGCGTCAGCCTGACGTCAGCAGGTCAACGGGACACGTCCGGGTCAAACCTGACAGTGGGTCCCGCGTGTCAGTGTGATTAATTTAATTAAAGTTTAGATAAAACTAAACCTGTTTAATTAACAGGGGTGGGCCCCACCTGTCATTGACTCAGGGGAGTCAACCAGGGCCCACTCGTGGTCAAACCCGGGTCGGCTGCACCGGCGTTTAGCCGCGGCGAGCCCGACGCGGCGGCGGAAGTAGTTTTGGCTGTTTCGGCCACCAAATGGGTCGCGGAGACCACCGGAGTGGAGCTGAGGACGAGCCGCAGCTCTTGGTGGAGTCCGTTGGGGTCGGGGTGGCCGGAGTTGGCGCCGGCGACGACTTTGGCGGCCACCGGGGTTCGGCCGAAGACGAACTTGACGCTAGAGGGGTCGGCGAGGCTCGGGAAGTAGCTAGCTAGGTGCTACGGGACACGGTGAGTATGATGGACACCGTGGAGTGGTCGGAGGGTGACCGGGAGCACGTAGGCGACGAGCTCCACGGCGGTGGGTGCGGTTGAGCTCTGGGAGGTCGCTACACGGCTCGGGAGCAAGAAAAGGAGGGGGGAAAGATGGCTAAGCTCACAGTGAGTGCGACGAAGCCCTTGGTGAGGCCGGAGATGGACCGGAGCGACGACGGCGTTGAAGGGGATCTCCGGCGACGGCGGTTCGGGCGAGGTCGTTGCGGTGGACTCGGGCGTTGCGAGCGCTCGAGGCTCGGCTTGCTCGATGGAGTGGACAGCGGCGGAGCTCCTGGACATGATGAGAGGACGCACGGGCGGCGGGAAGCACGGCTACAACGAAGGCACGGCGATGGTGGCGTCGGTCATGGCGGGGGAGCGCGAGGGGGAGGAGCTGGAGAGAGAAGGGGGTGTCTGGCGGGTTCGGGGGAGCGAGGGAGGCTGATCCACGACGTCACCGGGTGCGGGGAGCGGCGAGGCGGCGAGCAGGTGCGTGGCGCGCGCTGCGGTCGCCGCCGGGCACCTGCCTTCCTGCCTGGCCGGCAAGCAGCTCGCTGGAGCGGCGCTGGGCTGGGCCGGCAGGTGGGCCGGGAGCAGGCGTCAGGTAAGTTTTTCCATTTCTTTCTGTTTTCTGTTTTTTTTAATACTTCTGCAACTTTGTTGAATTAAATAAAATACTTAGGCAACTCCTAAAATCACCAAACTACTCCTGGTCCATAGTTGGATTATTCCCAACATGAAACATTTTAGTTTGGAGATATTTGAGCATTTAAATATTTTATATAATTTTAAATGCCCAAATTCAAATATTTATGATTTAATTCAAAAACCCTAAGATGGCCTAGGAAAATGTGCATCACTTTTGGCAGAGGTTCTGAACCAAGACAAAAATGATGGGCATTTTAGAAGGGCATTTCAGGTTCATTGAAAAAGTTTTTAGTAAACCCTAATTGGTTTCAGAGGGGACTGGGGGTTCTGTCATCCCCATTTCAGGTTTCTGATGAAAGAGTAAACATGATGCAACACTCTAATGCATGGCTAGCTAGGGTGTGACAGAAGGCTTCCATGCAAAAATGTCCCGGTTCTCACGGATGAACTCGATGAGCGCTCTTTCCTATTTCGGATCCAGATTTGTGCTGATGCTGAACTGCTTGGACGAATCGCCAGGCATGAAGTCAATGAGTTTAGTCTCGTCAGCCGGTTTGAAATGCAGGGTTGGGTCATGCTCAGTGGTGGGCTTCTTCAGAGGGGTCATATCTGCCGGATCAACATTTTCCTTATAAAACTTTAGCTCCTCTGTAGCACAAACCGACTCAGCATAGGCCGCATCACCTTCCTCGCAATCCAAAGCGATTTTACGACTTCCGTGAACCGTAATAGTCCCTTTATGACCCAACATCTTGAGCTGCAAGTAAATATAACAAGGCCTCTCCATGAATTTTGCATAAGCCGGTCGCCCAAACAGTGCGTGGTACGGGCTCTGGATTCTCACCACTTCAAAGTTCAATGTCTCAGACCGAGAGTCATGTTCATCACCAAACACAACTTCCAAAGCGATCTTACCTACAGGATATGCCAATTTACCTGGTACCACACCATGAAAAATAGTGTTGGACGGTTTAAGACTCTTGTCTGTCAACCCCATGCGACGGAAGGTCTCATAATATAGAATGTTGATACTGCTTCCTCCATCCATGAGTACCTTGGTGTACTTATAAGCTCCCACCTGAGGCGCCACCACCAAAGCCAAGTGACCCGGATTGTCAACCCGGGGCGGATGATCCTCCCTACTCCACACAATAGGTTTTTTGGACCACCGCAGATAACATGGTACTGCCGGTTCAACAGCACTAACTGCCCTCTTGTGAAGCTTCTGATCACGCTTGCACAAACTAGTGGTGAACACATGATACTGTCCACCATTCAACTGCTTTGGGTGACTCTGGTAACCCGACTGCTACTGATTTCCTTGATTACTCTGCTAGTTATTACCACCTTGGTTGTTCTGGTTGCCCTGATTATTCTGAAATCCAGAGTTTGAGCCGCCGCCACCATGAAAACCTGGACCTGAACCACCTGATGGACCCTGATCATACCGGAAAAGATCAGAGTTTTTGAACTCCTTCATAATGGTACAATCCTTCCAGAGATGTGTTGCAGGAACCTCCTTGGTCCCATGCGTTGGGCAGGGCTGATTCAACAAGCGCTCCAGATTCATTCCGCTGCCGCGTTGGGGCGGTTTACCCTTACGACGCTGCACATTAGCGTTAGCCACAAAATCTGAATCCGCTTTACGCTTACCGTTATTCCCATGGCCTCCTTGGTTGTGCTGCTGTCCCTTTGCACCGCCGTTCTTCTTTCCCTTCTCCGGTTTCTCATCATCAGAATCGGGATCCTTGGTATTATCAGAATCGGCATACTTGACCAAGGCTGCCATGAGGGTTCCCATGTCGTTGCATTGGCGCTTGAGCCATCCCAACTTCATCTTCAGTGACTTAAACCGGCAATTGCGCTCCAGCGTTATGATCGCTTGACCAGCGTTAATCCGGTCGGACGAATGCTAAACTTCTGAAACCTGGCGTACCCAATGAGTTGTTGACTCGTTCTCCCCTTGAAGACAAGCATCCAGGTCCACAATGGACATGGGCTGTTTGCACGTGTCTTTGAAATTGGCTGTAAACCAGGCCTTCAGCTGATCCCACGACTCGATGGAGTTAGCTAGCAAATTCTTCAACCAAGTACGAGCCGTCCCTTCCAACATCATCGTGAAGTACTTTGCGCAGGCCACTTCATCCACATCTAGCATCTCCATTGCCATCTTATAACTCTCGACCCATGCCTCAGGTGGCTGATCCGCAGTATAATTAGGCACTTTACGTGGACCCTTGAAATCTTTGCGCATACGCACATTATGGAGAGCCGGAATAAGACATGGCACTCCCCAGGAACTGAAGGCAAGCCCGGTGCCTCGGTCTACTAACGCCGCTGGCAGAACTAGGGCGAGTTGATGACGACCCAAAGCGGCCTCCCTCCGTGCTCTGCCATTATCCACCACGTCTTGAGCATTACAACGCCGAGCACTGCTAGACACTTCCGGTTCATCCATGTGACTGCTATAGCTTGGGCTCGGACGAGGGGTTGAATGAATTCTATCCCGCCTATAAGAATAAGCCTGATGCTGTACCACGGCGGTTTGAAGAAGGTCCCTAGCCCTCCGCATTTCAATTGCTGCCAGTGAATCGCCCTCCATTGGAATGGCTGCCAGGCGTGATGTTGCGGCAATCATGTTATCCAGAGGGCTCGAGAAGTGACCTGGCGGTGTAGACACGTATTGCGGCGGGTTATCTGTTCGCCGGGATGGTTCTGTCATCCTTAGTTGATCCTGAGCTGTCCTCGGTGCATCAGTCCGGTTTGCAGCTGCCGGATTGCTCGGCCCAGCGCCTAGTGTTTGAAAGAGGTTCAATCCTTCATAGACCGACGACAGACGAGACCGGTACTTCCTTCGCATTACATCCTCTGATGCGGTCCGATCCAGCATGAGCCGGTAATTCTGCGCCTGTATCTGCTGTGACTGGGCATCCAAAGTGGCCCGTTCTTCAGCCATCCTAGCATTCTCAGTTGCCAGGTCCTCCTTAGCCTGTGTTATCTGGTCCTTCAGCTTCGCAATGTCCGCATTGTGATGATCCCGCGTCTACGGGGTGACTGCCATGGTTAACAAAGTCGCCCAGGCATCCATCAAACCAGAGAGGACGTGAGCCGGTCGGCGCGCTGGGACTCCTGCCGCGGCTGCTGATCCGGTATTCATTGCCACTGTAGATGAAGACTGCAAAGTGGGCTGTGTTCCGGCCATGTAAACAGCAACCCGACTTGGCGGTTCAAGGAGGTCCGGAATACTGTTGCCATCGGAATATCCTTCGAACACACCATTATGAATCTGGTACAAGGACTCGGTTTCGCCAGTGGATGACTTGCCGTTGGAATAGACGGCCGTCTCGCCTTCAGACACCAGTTCAGATCCAATCTCATGGACACATCCTACGAACGCACGCTTCATGGCGGGCTTAACCCGGGCTGGACTCTCACGCTGAGCCGTTTCGACGAGGTCGGTGCAGATGTCTGGCTCAGGGCCTGGTTCACCGATCTTGCCGATGAAGACATGAATTCCGCCAAAGGGGACCCGGTACCCATACTCGATTGAGCCAGCCTCGGGGCCCCACCCTTCGTTGTCGATGAAGAGCTTGCCGTGACGACACTTGGTCATCTAGCTGACCACGTATCCCTTAAGTCCTTCAAAGCTGCCCTTCAAGAACTTGAAACCACCGTGCGATAGCCCCACGGTTGGCGCCAACTGTCGTGGAATTAACACGTCAGATGTCCTCAAGAAAGGACTTAGTCGTGGAGCCATCACTACGGGTTAGCTTGAAGGGGTTAAACTGGACGAGGGACACGGGAGTTTAATACTAGTTCGGCCCCTTCGATGAAGGTAAAAGCCTACGTCTAGTTGTGATGGAATTGATTGGGTTTCGATAATCAGGGAGCAAATACGCTTTGCCTGAGTCTCGAGTTGTTGTCCGTCGTCCCTGAACCGCCGCTGGGTCGTCCCTTTGTATACACAGGTTGACGCCCGACCGGTCTACAGAGTCCCGAGGCTGACTCATACAAGGGTCCGGCTCGGTCTCTCCTTTCCTAACTTAAAACACAAGTTACATAACCATGGCAGTTTGCTATCATGGGCCCTAATCCGCCTTTGGGCTCCGGCCCTCTAAGCTTCATAGTAAAACGCCATCTTCTGAGTCTTCATGGGCTTCGCTATGGTTGAGGGTAAATCGGCCCCTCCTGGGCGGTTTATACTCAATAGTTATATCCCCAACAACAACCGTGGTTCTATCTGCATCGACAGGTAGCACGATCTTTTTTGAGGACCGTGTTTTTACTCCCACAGATACTGCCATCACTCCCTCCAATTGAAATGGCTGATAAACAAGAAAATGAATTGAATTTACAGACATTATAAGATAGACATGTGCAATGGATAGTAGGGAAGAAAACAGGGCATGAAATAATTCACATTTATGTTGTCTAACCAAACAGAATAGCAAGACATAATTTCACATATATGATGGCTAATTAAACAGGATAACATGACACAATTTCACATGTATGATGGCTAACTAAACAGGACAGAATGACATACTTCAAAATATGATGACTATGTAAGTAGGATGACATGATATAACTATATGATGTGTCTATTAAAGTGGTTGGCATGCCATAAATCACGAATATGCCGTCGATGGAAACATGATGGCATGATATAATTCACGGATAGAATGACATAATTTAAATTATGATGACTATGTAAACAGGATGAGATGATATAACTATATTATGTCTTTAGAAAATGGGTTGGCATGCCATAATTCAGATACATGTTGTCTATGTAAACATCATGACATGACATAATTCAAATATATGATTTATATACTAAGGAAGTGAGCAGAGGGCAATCGCATATATGATGTGTCAACTAAGGATATGGCATTCAATATTGTGTATATGATGTAAAAACTAAGCATTGCAATACAACATATGCATGATATGAGTAATATAACCCTGCCAAGTTTGAGCATACACCTCACGGGGATAATAGGACTGGTCATCTACCTCTGAATCCTCCTCCGAAGAGCTATCTGTAACCACCAAGATATCTGCTTCAGCAGGTAGCATTGTCTGCTCTGAAGACCTTGTTTTCACTCCAGATTTCTCCATCACCAATTCAAATGGCTAATGCATAGGAAGAGCAGTTGAATATACAAACATTGTCAACAAAAGCAATGAGAAATACAAAAAAGTATGGCATGATATAATTCACATATATGATGCTTGCCTAAACAGCATGGCATTGCATAATTCACATACATAATGCCTTGCAACAAGAAAACATTGCATAATTCACATATATAATGTCTTGCAACAAGATGGCATTGCATAATTCACATATATGGTAATTAGACACTAAACAGGTGGCATTCACACAAAGCATGTCTAAACTAAGCAAATGACATAGCCATGCAAGATACCATACGCACGATATGAGCAACATAACCCTACCAAGTTAGAGCATGCACCTCAGGGGGGGGATATGACTGGTCATCTGTCTCCAAATCCTCCTCCGAGGAGCAATCAGTAACCAGCAAGACATGCGCTTCGTCAGATAGCATTGTATGCTCTGAAGACCTTGTTTCCACTCCAGATTTTTCCATGACCGTGCCGAATGGCTGATGCACAGGAAGAGTAATTGAATGTACTAAAATTGTTGACAAATTTAACACGTAATAAAAAAATGATGGCATGATATAATTCACATATAAGATGACTGGCTAACCAGGGTGGCATTGCAAAACTCACATATGTGATGCCTGGCTAAACAAGATGGCATTGCATGATTCACATATACGATAAAGAAACTAAACAGATGGCATTGACAAAAAGCATGTCTAAACTAAGCAGATGGCATTGACACAAAGCATGTCTAAACTAAGCAGATGACATCTTTAATGTATATAGTAAGCAATGCAAGGCACCATATGCATGATATTACCAACATCAGCATGCCAAGTTAGAGCGAAGACCTCATGGGGTAAATAGGAGTGGTCTTCTCCTTCTGAATCCCCCTTGGAACAGTTATCTTCCGCTTGATTACGATCCGAAATGGGTGGAGGGGGGCTGCCTTTGCGCCCACCATGGAACGATTTCTGCATGAAATTTTATTGCCACGCAAGGCTCGTCTCTTTTGGTCTACATGATTAGTTCCATTGTGTACAATAACTGGCATGCATAGGAATAAAACATAGTGAGATTATGTAAGGAGTGCATGCACAAATCCAGAGTGATGGTAGCAAACTGTGGATAGACCCAAAACCAATGATAGCAGGCAGATAATAGCTTTAGTTAAAAATACAGATAATGGCTCCTTTAATGTTTGTTTGCACCCAACATGAAACTCATAGTAGACACTGGAGACTAACGAGATAGTAGACAGATAGTACTGATTGCTGCCCCAATATGTACCCCACAACCATTTAAAAACTCAAGTTTCAGCATTAGTTTGGACCTGACTTGGAGTCTAATAGGTGAACACGACGATAATGTAGCATGTCATCATATTAAGCAACGCATAACGTAAGCAGACACGGAAGAGTGCGACCTCTCTTACGGACCCACGTAGTCCTCAAGGTCATCTACTCAGTTGATGATGGTAATGCAGTTGTCATGGCTGCCGGTGGCGGGGAAGAAGATCTGAGGTGGCGAAAGACAGTCTACAGAGCGGATCCCTGCTGTGGTGAACCCTTCCATCGTTGGAGCAGCTGAGCTGGGGTGGAACACAGCACCGCAGGAGCAGGACAAACCACATAAGGTTTTCTTTGACACATATCTGTAACAAAAGTAATTGAGTAAGGGCTTGTTTGAGTTTGAGGATTCTAACAATGCAGGGATAGGAAATAGACAGGAATAGGATAGGAATGCACGTGCAAAATAGAGAATTTAAAAACACAGGATTTCTGCCAATCTGGGTGTTTGATTCACAACAATTGGAAGATCACATGATGCAAAAAAGCATGGTGAGATTAAGTCAAACCACAAGAAAATGTACGGTCATAATGCTATTATGCTACTATCTCTTAGTCTTGTGCTCGATGAATAGGAATATGAAAAGGAGGACAAGTGGAAATTAGAATTCCTACGGTTTTTCTTTCAAGGAGACACTAAAGGAACAAATCCTACAATTTTCCTTTGCTCCATTCCTTTGCACCAAATTCATGAAAAGTAGTACCATAGGAAACTTTCCAATTCCTATGTTTTTCATTCACTTTTCCTTTCAAGCACTGGCAATTCTAGTAGGCAGGCTTGAGCAAGGAAAATCCTACACTTAAAAAATGTTTTTGTGCTACTTCTATTACTTTGGACCCAGGCCACTGCCATACTAGCTCAACTCCCAAGCCCATCGACAAATGCACAGCTCAAACGCGCAGAGATAAATAATGATGGCGTTCAAGAGAGTCCATCACGGATAACTAAGTTGCCTGGTACCTCACTGCTTGTCATATAGTAGGATAATATAATCGTATTTCCCATTACTACGAGTGCTCAGTGGACAATATATATAACATGTAGAGTAAAAAAGAGATGCAACAAGGGTACAACCTCTTTGGCGAAGCCATGTCGATGTCAGCGTGATTGGGTTGGCCGGTGAGGATGCTCCGGCTAACTTGGCTGTCGGAGGAGGGGAAGAAGATCTTAGGCGTCTGGAGATGGAGCCCGAGGTACTGCTCCGCTGTGATGGAGGGTTTCGTCGTTGGAGCAGCTCCGGTGAGTGGTACGACACCGAGGCTAAAGCAGGACAAGAGAGACAACATTAACCTGAGTGTAATTCTAATAGCATCTCCAATACATGACATAAAATACATAACCACAAAGTTCTAGGTGTAAAATACATCAGCCACTCATCTCTAAACTTAACTGTCGAAACTGAATTTAACTGTCGAAACTGAACTTAACTGTAGAAACTGAACTTAACTGTTGAAACTGAACTTAACTGTCGAAACTGAACTTAACTGTCGAAACTGAATTTTGCTGTCGAAACTGAAGGCACTTGCAAGGTGAGGCTAAACATCGGTCGACTGACTTTTTCATCTCTGGTCAGCTGATTTTGCAGCCATTGGATACAAAATCGAGGGCCTGCGGTTCATATTCAGCATCCACCCCCCTGAGCCGCCAGCCACCACCGGCCAAACAACAGCCGCCCGTCGCCTGCGGCCAGCGGTGCGCAGCCTCGCCCGCTCCGAAAACACTCCCCACTGCCGGTCCGCTGCTGCCCCGGCCATCCCTCTAGGCCCCCCGTGACAAGCTTTTTCTCCGGTGATCCCCACGCCACCGCCCCGCTACCTCCCCGCCACCGCCGGCGACCACCATGCCCACCCTGAACCCTAAGATAGATAGTGGGGTACCTCTCCAGCGAGCCCCCCTCCCCGCTGTGGCTGGTTCTTCCTTCATCCACGACGAGCCCCCCCCCTGAAAATCGACTGACCCAAAAGTATATTCAGTCGAATGAAGTGTAGCTAAATCGGAGCAGCATCGCAAGCAAGAGCAAGAGCGAGAGTAGCAGCGCGAGCAAGAGAAATAGCAAGAGCAGACTAGGCAGGGGACTGAGAGCAAGAGCAGAGCAGCAGCACGAGCTAGAGCTAAAGCAGCAGCAACTCCTACTGATGTGGATGTCGCCGCCAAGGGAGCGACGCCATGGAGGAAGTGGCTGGCGATGCCGCCATGGATGGAGCCATGCCGTGTTGGCTCTGGACCGAGCGCCTGCAGCACCGTGAGATCGAATCGAGAAGAAAATGCGGCGATTAGTGTACAACCTCCTTGGTGGCGCCGATTATGCCACAGCTTCATCCGAGGAAAAGGTGATGATGATGCTCTTCCGGTGGTGCAGGTGAAGACGGCGGTGTGGTAATGGAGGTGGCGCGAAAGACGAGGGGAACGTTGGGGCAGCTCCTTAGAGGTGGAGGACGGGGTGGTTGAACTGACGGGACGACGAGATCGACGACGGATCCTCATCCGATATGGTGGATGAGGGACGTCGAGGTGTTGCTGTGGACGACGTCGTCGGGGAAGAGGCTCTGGCTGGGTGGCGGACGGAGCAGGGTGTGGGGTTTCGTCGCGGGTTTTCTCCGCCTTGGTGTACGAATGGTTGGGCGGATGGGATGGCAGTGGGGAACCATGGCTTATGGACACGCTTGTCCGAAATGTGGGGTAAGTTACAAAAGTACCCCCAGCGATTTGAGGCGATTCTGTCTGTTCAAGGGTACCACAGGCATTTCGCGTGTCGGGATTTCATAGGAGGTGGGAGTTTTCGCGCGCGGTGTAATTTCGGATTAGCAAGGCGCGAGTTGAGATGGAGGGAGTTGTCAGAGCCCAACGAGACAAAGATATATCTTAATATTTTGGGCTAACAAGGCGCGGGTTGAAGAGGCGGGAGTTTCGCAGCACGATAGATAGAGACACTAGCTTGAATTTTCGGCATAACAAGGCGCAGCTTGAAATTTCAGAAGAACAAGCTTAACATGTACCCAAAAAAAGAAGACATTTTGCACCTCAACACGCACAACACACACACAAACACCATTTAGACTAGAGTAAGGTACACGTGCATTGCACGCATGAGATTTGGCAACCAAATTATAAATAAATACCACATTATAGCATGTAAGCTTTGACTCATATATGCATGATGTAGATGTTCGTTTAATTCTTATAGTTCATTTCATTCAAAATCATCTAGTTTTTGTAAGAAAGCTTATCTATTTTAAGATTCATGGAATTGTGCATTGTAAGACATAAAGTAAAGAACTAATAATGGCAAATCATGTAGAAAAACATTTGGGCAATTCTGATAGGAAGATTCTAGAACAAATAAGAAGTGCTTGTGTTTTGATGTTTGTGCATTATGCTTAAGTTCAACCATGGAGTCTTCTAGATTATACATGTGGCGAAATCTGCTGGAAACTAGATGATATCCAATGGCTAGTAGTGCTCAAATTTGCCATCTTTGGATCATCGGATTCGCCTCATCCAACGACCATCTTTCAAAGTTAAAGTTACCCGTACACAATATAAAAAACTATAAAATATAATATATATATATATAATATATATATATATAGGGGTATAGATATAGATATGTGATGTGAAAGCCACCCATCATCTCCAATTAGAATAGTGTGTCCATGCACGGATGCGATGTGGCCAAAGGATGTCTGCCATCGGTATCTCAAATTCAAATCAGCCTGACCTTGTTCAATGTGTATACATTACAACATGCTCGTTTGCAAACCACACCATGCAGATCTCCGTTATATTCATGCATGCATGGGTTTCAAACATCAGGATCTCTTATTGAAATATTTGAATTCAACTTTACATTGATTATGACCTCACCTAGTATTTTACACCCACACAGTCGTCTTCTCTTTATAATTGTACCACTAACTTTCTCTCGTGCATGCATGCACACACACTACCAGTCGGTATTATCCATTGCACGCATGCAATCTTTTTCTTCAGGTCGGTCTACCATGAAGGCACACACCCACACACATCCCCCTCTCCATCATATCGGGCATTCTTTATCTCTCACGCGTGCATGCGCAACGATCGATGTTCCTGTATGTATGTGTGTATATAGCTAGGTCTTTCATAGTTTTCCACACAAACTGATCAATCGATATATCCAGTGAGGTCTCACCCTCTTTCCCACGTCCACATCGATCAATCTATACCTCTCTATATGGGATTAACATATATAGCTAATACACCCACATTAATTATATATCCAACGCCCCCCTCTCATCATCCATGCCTTCTGCTTCTTCTCTCAGACGCGCACAAAATGGCGAAGACAGGGGGCAGTAAGGGCCCTGCCCCCCAAACATCACTATATATCGAGGCTAATAGGAATGTGATCATTAGATGATTGCTGCTAAAAATGGTTTAAGTTCATGAATTGACCCTCCTTGTAAAGGATTAGCAATGCTTGGCCCCCTAGCTCATTTATTTTTCATGGCTCCGCCACTGCGCGCAACAGCACATGTTCTCGCCCCCTCTCTCTAAATATCGATCTTGCACTTGTGCATTCCTTCATAGTCTCCCTCCACTCGGCCCCTCACACCATCTTCGGGCCCCCCACTGGATTTTTCCACATGTACAATCTAGCAGACTCCATGGTTGAACTTAAGCATAATGCACAAACGTCAAAACAACAGTGGTTCTCTTTTGTTCTAGAATCTTCCGTATCATAACTGCCCAAACTTTTTTCTAGTTAAATTGCCATTATTTGTTTTTACTTTATGCTTTACAACACACAATTCCATGAATCATCAAATAGATTAAGGGCTTCTTTGATTCAAAGGATTCTCAAAGGAATTTTGGAGGATTCTAATCATTAGGAATTTTCCCTATCTTGGTTGTTTGATTCGTAGGATTGTAAACCATAGGAATTTTTCCATATGATTCATTTGCCCTAGATTTCATAGGAAACATCCCATCCACTCAAACCTATTTGAAAGAATTTTGCGTTTTTTCTATGCACAATCAAACACTCGTACAATCATGTAGGATTCAAGACGACATTCCACTATAATCCCATGTTTTTCCTATTCCTGCGTTTTGGAAATATTACAAATCCAAGAGGCCCTAGACTTTTTATAAAAACTAATTGATTTTGAATGATATGAATATAAGAATTAAACGAAGGTCTACATCAGGCATATATGACTCAGAGCTTACATGCTATAGTGTTGTATTTATTCATAATTTGGTTGCAAAATCTGATGTGTGCAATGCACGTGTACCTTACTAGTACTTCGAGTATGTGCAAAACACATAAATTAGAATTCCGATGGCACGCTACACAGTGTCTCTCTTACAGTTCATGAAGCCACATGGCACATGTGGAGGCGTTGTCGCGACCTCCTTGCATGGATTGATCACAGTGACGTGCTGCTGGTTCTATAAGAATGTACTCGTCCTCCCTGAGCCATACTGGCAGTACATGCACGAAGCGAAGATGTGCACGCACGCCACACACACACTCATTCCCTCGCATGCACATGCGGGTACACAGGCGGACGCAATTTTGTAGCAAGATCCACCCCATGTGATAATTTGACGCGTGTAAAGTCGTTCACTTCATTGATGGCCAATTAATACAGCGCATGCAAATTGAGTGGATGTGAGGGCGGAAGAAAGACATTATTACTCCACTACGCGCATGCAAGTAGTTAAATCATGGGTTGCTAGTAGTACTTCCATTGGTCTCCTTCGTATTTTGTGCCAATTTTTGACAATAACATAATATTTACGCATTTGAGCAGTGTAGTCTACTTGAAATTTATGTTCCGCTAAACTCATCGGGAGCCGTTTCGGGCCTCAAAACCAAAACCATCAATTAATATTTACCTTGTTCCCATCACATTCGAAAGCCTGCTCACACCTACTAGTACGTACCAAACCTGAACGTGTTCCCACTATGCAGGTATTAGTACTAGTGCTAGTACTTAGGTTATAAGAAGGGGAACTACCAAACCGAAAATCACTCTACGTTTCGTCCTCATAAGTCCTTCTTCGTCGTCCGTCCTTGCCATGGCCGGTGAGCAGAGCTCTAGTTTGAGAACTACTCGTAACAAGGGAGCGACAACCAAGGTTGCAGGAAAGAAGAGAGGGCTCGCCGCCACGAAGAGACCTTGAAAGATCTCTCACGGGTAGGCGATGGCTCCCAGGAGCACCCTAGCCGCGGAGGCAAACATGCCGAGCCGGCGGCGCTGGAGTCATTATCCCACGATGGCATGCCCGATCAGCTTAATAAGCACCTCAATAAGCAAAAGGAGTTCATCCAAGGCTTGGTGGAGCTGCTGAAGGAGAGCCTCGACGACATGCCCACTGAGCTCAATAAGCAGGGGGAGTTGACCACCGGCTTGGTGATGCTGCTGAAGAAGAGCATTGCCTTGGAGAAGAAGGTGACCAGCGAAATCCTGCGACTTTAGGAGGACAAGGCAAAGCTCCGCCACGAGATCGACCTGTTGAAGGAGAAGAACGCCGGCTGGAAGAAGCTACATGAGAATAGTAGTTCCTCGATGAAGATGCCGCGTGCCCTCGTCATGGAACAGAAGGAGGAGTTGGCGAAGCTCCACATCGAGCACCCGGCTGCTGTCAAGGTACGTAATGCGGCCGTGGAATAGATGATGAATGCTCGCATCGAGAAATCCCACGTCATGGACAGAATGGAGAAGATGGCGGAGGATACGCGCAAGGAGATGGAGGTCGTGGAGGTGATGAAGAAGCAGTTACGACTTCACGACGAATTAGATTATTTGGGGTGATAATCTTCCTTCTTCTTTTGCTCCTGTGTTTCATCTTTTGCTTCAGGTGTTTCGCCGCACGTGTCACGTTCTCTGCGAGGCATGAATAGAACAATGCTTTTTTGAGGGAATGAATAGAACAATGCAAACAATGAGATGACTAGAAAACTAGATCATTTTTTATCGCCATATGGCACTGGGCTGCCATGTTTCGTGCTCCTCCGTCATAGTACTACTCCAGTGGAAAACTTGAGTATACCACACGGTTCTTTGCTCCTCCTCAGGTCGTCAGCGCATTTATACGAGTAGTCAAATCACAAGGCCCCGCCTTCCAGCAGTAATGAGCTGTCAAATCACAAAGGCCCTCGCCTCTTGTGAAACCGACCAAGCTAGACTGCCCCTCCCTCTAGCCTTTTAAAAATTGTATACTTTTGTACAGTAGTAGTATCGATGGATTGCACCATGGAGCAAAACTTGAAATTAAAAAAAAGGTGGTACATATAGAGAGCCCTCGTCGCCAAATTATGCATATAGTACTATTAAAAAGGCTAGTCACAATAATGGTGTCCAACACAACCCACCCCTCAAATAAAACTAAGCATCCTTGAATTCTTTGACAAAACTAAGCACCCTGAAATTCTTTGACAACTAAATTGCTGGCTATATGATGTTGGCATATATATTGTACGTATATAATGTGAAGAAACGAGTGGTAGTACTATACCAACTAAAAGATGAAATGTAAGAAATACTAGTATGTACGTACTAAAGAGTTAAAGTAACGAGAAGAAACATAACATAGTTCTGCTGGGGGCTCAGCACAACACACCCCTCAAATTAAATTAAGCACACCTGAAATGAAACTTTGCAACTATTCCGGTAGACACTGCATTAGAACCACCATGAGGAACGACACTGCCACCTTACTCGGATTCCTCGTCCACGTCCTCGACTTTGTCCTTGTCCCTCTTCCTCTTGGCTAGTACTTGTTTGCTTGAACCGCACACTTGGCGCTTGCTCTTCATCCAACCCTTGTAGATATTGAAATAAAGGTATCCATCCATTGCAGCGTAGTGGATGTGGTCTATATCTAGTACATTCCGCTACCATGCATAACGATGAAATGTGTATGGAGGTTTCTCCAGTTTACCGTACGAAGGATGAACCATGGCTCCTGCTAGGGTCAGCATTGAAGGCTGAAGAGAGGACACCAGCCGATTCTTCTGGAGGTCGAAGGGGTTGCCTACAATGAGGCCTATCCTACCCATGACTTCTTTTTCATTCGTAAAGTCTACAGTAACAAATTTGACTAGGTTGCTCTCGAGGAAGTCCTTAAAATCCAGGCATTCAACGTCGGCATGGCATATGTGGTAGACCAAGCATAAGTCATGCACGCAAACATGGATCACGGCGGGCTTCTTCCTCTCTTCGTCCTCTAGATCCTTCTCTCATCCCAGGACTGTGGTATATGCAACATCTAGCCCAGCGACCCACTCATCATCTGAGTTTTTGAACATGCGTCTGAAACGAGAAAGGCATCCGTTCACTGTTGCGGAAGAACGGGTGTAGATGATGTCGAACTCATTGCCGGTGATGGTTCTAACCTTGTACTCACCGTCGATCATGGAGATTTGGGACGCCATGGATTTGGGAGGAGGGTTAGGATTAGTGGAACTACCATAATGTGAAAGGAGGGGACGACTAGGAGTGAACCGCCGTAGTATTAAAGGACATGCGGGGACGAGCAGGAGCGAACTGCCAGCGTGCGAATGGCAGGGTAGTGGCTTTCCATTCTCCCATGATACGGGCTGCCGAGAGTCCTTGAATCTGAGATCGAACGGTTTCATGGCGTGATTCTAGACCTATGGGTGAATATCCTATCCTGGAGAGTTATTCTGCAAATTTTCAGCAACTTAGCATGCGACCGTTTGATCTCAGATCCAAGGGCTGCCAGCAGCCCGTATCATGGTCGTGCCTACCATGACCGTCGCGTTGCTCGCGCGGTCGCGCCCTTGGAGATTTAACAAGGTGCGTTAGGCTATCTATTGGCATGTCATACATAGTCATCACTTAGTCACTCATACTACAACAAGGTTAGCTATAAGGTTGGCTATAAGTGTATTTTTTTTACTTCTTTCTATCCCTTTCTTCGTACTCCCTCCGTCCCATAATATAAGAACGTTTTTTACACTAGTGTAGTGCCAAAAACGTTCTTATATTATGGGACACAGGGAGTACTAGTATTTATTGCATTTGCCAAGGAGTGACCTCTTCCAATGAAATGGTGTGCTTATTAGTTTTTTGTTGCTAACTTTGCTTCATTTAATTAGCTATAGACTCAAAATTGTCTTTTCACCTCGGTACACGCGCTTAGCACTGTTGCTTCCTTGGGTCACCAAATTAGTGTCTCTCTTCTTGATTAACTTGCCACATCAGACTTTATGCATATGTGGCAAGCTTAGCACCTGTAGGAGCAAGTAAGTATAATAGTGCACTTTACATGGCATTTTTGCATATGTGGAGGAAAGAGAGGCAAGGAAAAAGTGGAGAAGTGGGCTCTCATGCAAGAGCCAGCCTCTACTACATGGTGGAGCATTGGGAGAGGCACCTGTATGGAGGTGGTCAGGAATCAGGAGACTCACGTCGGTCGTAGCGCCGCAGTTAAAATGATAATGGCAAGTCAAATCACGTGGCCCCACCTGTCCAGCAGTAACTCGCTGTCAAATCACACAACCCTACGTTTGCAGCAGCCTACTCCCTCATCTTTTCTCGCGTCTCTGTCGAACCGACTAGACGGAACTGCCCCGCCTACCGCGCAGGAAAAGCCCCGCCCTTGACTTTTAGATAGTACATTATACTAATTTTGTATCCATGGATTGTGCCATGGAGCAAAGCCTCTATAAAACGGCGGTACACATGTACAGAGTATACAACACGCCCATCGCGTTCGCGTCGCACCCCAGATGGTCCGTCGGTCTGGCATGCTGCTCTCCGAATGGAACACGCATCATATTGCGTTTGCACACACATGTGGGACCACAATTGAGAACTGACCATAGGCACACTCCTCGGCCCCGCAAGTCGGGTGACTTAATAGAAGAGGGAGACGAGCGATAGTACTAGAGAAGTGTTGTACTACGTTGGTGCCTAGACGATCCCTGCAAGACACGGAAGATCAGTTCTTCCGTGCATGTGACCAGACTCCAGCAGACAGGCCTGGATTGGCTATCGTCTACATATCGTGCAGGCTGTGTTGTACATGACTGTAGTTGTGGTGAGAAATCTAAAAAAGGTCTCTTGTCATCTCGCAAAATTAGGTGTCATGTGCTTCAGATCACTGCGAGGGTTAAACAGTGACAACTGAGTTGGGCTAGTCATTGGGGGCACATGCACGAAGACTACTCGGCTGCCATTTAGATTAAGCCGGCTATGTTAATTAGGACCTCTATCGACGGACCCCTTTTCTACGAGTTTATCTTTAATTTGAGCTTTGTTCCTCGTCTAGTTTGTCCGTCGGGATTCATGTTGTCTCCTTTGGGCAGTGAGGTTATGATTTCTTGTCATGTGGCATTTTTTCGTGTTGTATGTTATAATCTGGCGCTTCAGATCAAAATGACGACAACTGCGGCACCAGGCCACGTGCATGAAGACTTCTCGACAGTCATTGACAAGGTCAAGACGGCTCCGGTAGACAAAATAAAACTAGTACTACTCCACTATATACGCAGGAGCCTCCGCGCTTGCTTGCTAGTGTTGCTCTCTTCACACTGTCTCGGCCTCTCCAGATCTAAACACGACAGCGGTGGCCACACACTCTCTCTCTCTCTGCTCACCCCTGGTCACAGATCCAGCTAGATCCTCTCTGCCGGGAAAGGTGAGAAGGTGCAACGTTCACGCGGTGGTCCTCGGTGACAGCTCTTACCCACTGTTGGCGCGTCCCGATCAGCCTACCTTGCCGTTCTCTCCCAAGCACCGCTAGCGAGGGAGGGCTTCCGACCCCTTCTTCCTCACTGCCGTAGTGTGGGCAGATCCGGCCTCCCGCCGCCCACCTAGCGACATCCCGGCGACCATGAGGTATAACTTCCTTTAAAACCGGCCTTGCTCTACTTCTCGAGCTCTTGACGTCGCTGCATTTGTATCTTTTACTATTTCTCAGGCCCCCTCGTAGATAGGATCGATCGGCTGTTCGAAAACCACCTAATTTTTTTACATTTAAGAGGTAAAACTAGTTCATGCACTCGAATCTAGTACTACTTGGTTCAAAAAGGAAGAAAGGGGGTGGGGGTGGGGAGGATTTGTTACCTGAATCTAGGACTTGGTCGAAAGAGGAAATAATGGGGGCGAAAAGTAGCAGAGACTGGCTATCCAACTGGTCTCTAGGTCTAATAGGGAAATAAAGGGAAATGCAGTACAAACTCAATATTAACCCGATCTATTGGTTGAAAAAGGAAAGAAAGTGGGGACTGGGGGACAAGTCAACAGAGTAAGTCCAGAACTAGATTTGCTAGCCTCACATAGTATAAGGTGGCTATACCGAACAAAAATGGGACCAACCCAGATATGCTATTCTAATGTTTGTTGCCCCGAGTGAATCTTATGTAATGCCACTAGTAAAATGTACCAGTCGCACTATTAAAAGTAAGGACACGTTAAACCAATGTTGGTTTCAATGTAATGCCTCCAGTAA
Organism: Triticum dicoccoides; assembly: GCF_002162155.2. Classification (NCBI taxonomy): domain Eukaryota; kingdom Viridiplantae; phylum Streptophyta; class Magnoliopsida; order Poales; family Poaceae; genus Triticum; species Triticum dicoccoides. The sequence goes on along the minus strand of NC_041381.1, from coordinate 233,525,040 downwards.
TATGAATCAATGGCACTTCTTTACATGTCCTGCTAAATCTCCCATTAAGATAAGTTGGTTCTTTTTGTTAGAAATGCAACTGTCCTAGTCCGCCTACTCTCCCGTGCCCAAAGTAGTGTCATATTTAACGGTTGTCATAGTTAATCCTAATGCCCACACTGATAACTAGCAATGCGACTGCTTTATAAATTGCTACTGTCCTTGTAGGATTGCCATTCAAATAAGGAACATGCTTCTTTTCATTTGATGCATGTTACATCACTTGTTAGTCACCCTCCTTTCCACCTTTTTTGTGCAAACAGAGATATACATTTCACGCTCGATCTTAGTTGAACTGCACAATTGATATCCAAATTATAGTTGAGCATTCCAGGAGCTTCACAACCAACCTTGATGTTGCTCAATTTTATTGCAACTAATGAAGAAGAAGCTCTGTGGGTTTCGTTTTCTGATGGAAATGGAACCGGGGCTGTAGCCCTTTTCTTAAATTTTTTGAAGAAGAAGCTGCTAGCTCACGGGACATTTCTTCATTTTAGGTGAACTGCACCAAAAGGTCCCATGAATTGAATCATCCATGTTGGTGACTGAAAGAGCCAGCTTCAGCATCCCAGTCTAAGCACCCCCGGCCTCCATCCTTGCGATGCACGGTACACCTCATTTGCCACCTGCTCGACCCTAGTGTCACTAATAAAATGAAGTAATAATAAAATTAAAATAGAGTGAGTGTCCTCTTTATCATTTCATTTCCAGTGTAGATAAAGAAAGTGCTTCTCTTTGTTAATGTATGTTTCATCAACTAGTCCCATTATTAATGTTTAAGCGTTTATGCAAACTGGGGTGCTTAATTTTAGTTGATCTGTACAAAAATAGAGATTTGAATGTCTCAAGGCGCCTCCTTGTACTACCGACGTAGACTGATGTTCATCACTGGCAGAAGGTGTATCTGGGAGACTTGGGATGATGTCCAGTATGAGGCGTACCGTATGAGGCGTCGCAGGGCCCATCTCTCCCTCGCAGCATGGCATACTATGATACTATCGCAATATTTTCTTTTATTTATTTTCTGTGTTTCATCAACTAGTGCCACTATAATGTAATCATGCTTTTTCATTATCTATGCAAACAGGGTTATTCAGCTGCATTTTGGTGGAACTGCACAAATGTACGTATGGAACCGGCATATATGCAGAGTGCAAGGTGTGCCAAGTAAAAATTACCGACACCAACCATGTTGCATGCACGCATTGGCATCCACCACCACCAGTGGGATGTGTGGCGCTCTCTGTGGACGGATCTTTCTCGGCAGCAAATCCTCTAACCAAATACTAGTAGCTTATATTGGCAGTTTTCTAGGGAGTACTCTTTTCTGAAAGAAGCACCAATCTATTCTTCTTTATTTATACACTGTGTCACAAATTTGACCCAAAGGTGCAGAGCTATTTTAGGGTGATTGGCGTAGTACTCGGAGACTGATTGTAAGCATGATTTTCATTAGTTGTCACACTAATTGTAAGCATGAGTAGGTGGAAGATTAGGTTAGTGCGAAGCTTACCTTAAACCCTAACGCCACTGTTGAAACGAGGCGAGCATCGAGGAAACCGTGGAGAACGGCGGGGAAGCAACGTCGCGCCATTTGGCCTTCTCTTGCGGTGGGAGAACGAATACTCCTGTGGCTCTGGCTAGCTCTGCACCCTCACGAACGGCACACCATACTCGATCTATTCGTTATCCTCTGGGTGCCTGACCTTCGACCTGTACGCCCACCACCTCCGCCTAACTGTCGCCTCGAGCGAATCTGTCTGGTCCATCGCCCAGAGGAGATACTCGATGAACTCGGAGGACTGCGGCGTGACTGCTGCCGAGGAGTACATGTACATCCCTCCCTCATCGCCGCTGTCTCGCTCTTTCGCATACATTGCCACATGGCCCGCATCGTCCTTGAAATCTCCCACTCATTGTCAAACCAAGTAAGGATCTCCTTCAACCTGGCTAACTTTGCCTGGTCGCCACCGGCGATCTGCCTGATTTGCTGCTACATCTTCTCCATAGATGCCCTTCTGAGTGGTCCGGTGCTAGCTTTGGAAGATGGGAGGAGAGACGGTGGTCTTGCAATAGAGAAGAGGGAGAGGCAAGACAGTGGTTTTGGAATGGAGATGATGGAGAGGAGAGGAGGTGGTTTTGCAATGGAGAAGAGCAGAAGAGGGAGAGGCAAGACGATGGTTTTGGAATGGAGATGATGGAGAGGAGAGGAGGTGGTTTTTCAATGGAGAAGAGGGGGAGGAGCGTGCGGCAGCGATTTAGGATTGGACGAGAGGGCCGGCGCGCTGTGACTGGATCAAAATCAAAATCAACTTACCCTTCAATTAAGAAAGCGACCCCATATTAACTAGTCTCCCTTTTATTCTGGGTCATAATTGACCATGATTTTTGCACATAAAATGTATGTTATACGTTGCAAAAATAATATAATTTGAAAGTACATTTAGATACGAACCAAATGATACAATTTTTGGTGAAATGCATTCACATTTTTCTTGTCAAATATAGTACGTGGTCAAACTTTGACCCAAAATACGCAAAACAACAAAAAAATACTTCCAAGACCAGCGCCGCTCTTCCGCTCTTTTCCTCTTAAACCACTGCCGCTGCTCTCCTGTTCCAATCTAAATCCAGCGCCGCTCCTCTGCTCTTCCATTTCAAAACCACCGCCCCTCCTCTCCTGTTCTAGTCCAAAACCAGCGTCGCTCCTCTCTCGTTCTAGTCCAAAACCAGCGCTGCTCCTCTCCTCTTCCATTCAAAAACCACCGCCATCGAGTGAAGGTGCTGTGGAGAAGTAGATCGATGCAGGAGTACAACCGATACATGAGGATCACAGACAACGACCCTGTGAAGCTAGCTAAGATGTTGGAGGTATAGTCTTGGTTTGACAACAAGGACCAACTAGAGGCGACGGCGACATCCATGGCCAAATATCTGCAACAGAGTGAAAAGGCGGCGATACTCCCAGAGGGTGTCGCGCGGGAGTACATACAGCTGCTCCTCTGGGCCATGGAGCAAATAGATTCACCGAATCCGATCGTGAGGGAGCGGTGGTGGGAGTATCGATCCCAGATGGAGCATCCACCAGAGATTGAAGGATCGAGCATCTACAGGGTGCCGTTTGTGATGGTGTCCTGCCAGAGCGAGCCAGTGGAGTCTTCGTCGATCGAACCCAACTGCAAGAGGAGAAAAGCAGTTGGCCCGACGATGCTTCCCTGCCATCCTCCCCCTCACCATTCAGATTGTCTCATGGGGCGGCTGTTTGCCACCAAGGAATAGGAGGGGACTGCCCCCCCAGCCCAATAGTCGGGCAGGTTGTGAATTGTCAGGAGGAGCTTAGGGTTGTCAGTATTTGCAGGTTGTGAATTGTGTTTTGTGTTGTGTATTTTGAGAGTACTTTCAGATATGAATTTCTTTTGAATTTTAGATTTGCAGTATTGAGCATATGAAGTATTTTATGAATTCTAGAGATCTATTTTTAGCACCTAAAAAATGCAGTTTCATAGGAGTATAAAAGTGCAGACAATGTGATTCTCAGAGAAGAAATTGCAAGTTCAGTTTCAGATAAGAAACTCCAACTTTCAGAGGCAGAGCATTTATATTAACACGGCCTTTTCAAACAGGGTTAACATCATGTTGGAAGTTTTATTCATGGTCGAAAATGGAACTACCAGCCAGTTAACATCATGCTGATCAACATTCATGCATAGCACATCTTCATATGATGCACAATCAAAATGCCCACACAACGTCGAGTGTGGGAAACACAAAGAAAACGAGGGACAAAGTTTTGGCAAGTGTTGGACGTGGTGTGCGTAGATGACAATGGGGACCCACATGTCAATAAAGGCAGATGCAAAAAATTTGGAGATATTTTCCCTGCACAGGTGTGAGGTGGAATCGAACCCGGGCGGAACAACTGTCGGGTAGTGTCACTTGGCCACTAGGCTAGTTCAGTAGTTTCATTAATAATAAGGAACTTCCTCAGGTGGTCGGATCCCCTCCTGCGCCTCTGTGCGCTCGCCGCTGTCTACCGTTGTGAACATGCTGAACAAACGAGAGGAATCTGGAGAGCACTGTATGTGGAGAGGCGGATAGTCAGGACTCACCAGGTCTATTGCCGTACGCAAGCAAGTGCCTCATCGAAAAAAATACTTCCTCCTAATGCTATACTGACATTGGGGCCCACGGGTTTGTCAACATAGTTACATTTTTTTAGGTGCTTCAACGTAGTTACTATAGGATATAAATTCACAACGAAGCCGGGGAGCTGGCAGGTATCATTTATTATCACTAGGGCAGCAAGTATCAGCTGGGTTTTGGGCAGCCTCGTCTAGGCTTTCATTTTTAACATGCGCAGCCCACGACCTTGGATGGGAGGTCCATAGGCCTGTTTGTATTTTCTTGAGGGACGTCATGTATCGACCGGCCTATGGACCTCCCATCCGAGGTTTTATTTTTCCTGAATATGGGAAGCCCAATTTATGTATTTTTTTGAAGAAAACGCAGAGGTCTGTTCTATTTTTCTATATAAGAATAGGAATGCCAGGTCGAACTTATATTTCCCTTCTAACTATATTATATATATTTAAATTATTTTATATGTTATTATATATTATTTTTTATTGTCATCATATATTTAACATATACTTACATATGTAAGAAAACAATATCCCACATCTTATTAACTTATAAAAATAATTTCTTAACAATAAAACCCTGGATTGTTTTGGCACGAAAATCCTAGTGATTGTGTACAAAAGCTTGGTAAGATTTAAGGACGAATGTAATAATATCACTTATTATTTAAATATATTTATAACAAAATGCTCAGCCCCTTTTTATTTTTTGATAACATTGCTGGCCCAACCCAACATTATAATTAGAATCAGCCCAGCAAAATTGTGTATTTCGAGAAAGTGCAAATGGCCTGTATTTTTTTAGGAAATAAAATAAATGGGCCGCATGGACGCTACATTATTTGTTCACCCAGCCTAGCTAATGGTTGTAATTCAAAAATATATATCAAATTGACTGTAAATTTTACCGCGCAAAAAAAAGATTGTAAATTCTCAAAAAATGGGTTGAATACGTGCCACATTTTTGGAGGCTGAAATGTGGGCCAATAGGTCGAAGCCAACACAAGTCGTTGTCAATTTAGTCAACAAATGATTCTAACATGTTAGTCGTTGGATTTACATCCAACGACCGGCATCCATCTTCAATCTCTCGTCTTCTTCCTCCTGCGCCGCCGGGACCACCTCCCGCCTCCTGCTGCTAGCAGCTCTGCTTAGCACGCTTCGCTATGAAGCGCTAATCCACCGTTGGTCAGGCCATCCCTCCACCCCTCCACACCTCCTGTTCTTCTCCACCGACTGCCGAACCACACCGCACTAGAATCAGTTAACCCTTGTACACCTCTCCGTCCGCGAGTCTACTCCCGCGTCTTCTCATCTCCGACTCGTTGTTGTCCGGGGCCTTGCCATCGTCCACCACCTTGGATGCGCTCGGTGCGGCGTGGTCAACGAACGACACCATCGGAAGTAGAGCGAGCATGGAGAGGCTGACAGCTGGGTCCACGGCCGCACACAAGGAAATGCCTCCTTATTACGCGCAAAATAATGATTCCTCCACCTGACATCTGGGACCCACCAGAAGGGCCTCTGTATTTCGCGAAAAAACATGCCCCCGCTGACAGGTCGGACCCACCAGCTATCTTCGCACGCAAGGAAGTGCCTCCTTATTACGCACAAAAATGAATACTCCCCCTGCCAGCTGGAACCCAGCATAGTGGGAGACTGGCTTGTGGGCCTACCAAGTTGACGGGGACGGAGGGCTTTGTCAACTTAGTCAATATGAATGATTCTAGCTCCTGTTACCGTACGATGTTCGTCCAGCGGCCGTAGTTCTTCTTCAACCTCTGGTCTTCTTGCTCCAGCTGCCCAAACCAGCGCTGGTCATGCCGCGTGCTCCTTCCTCCCATGGCCAGCTGTGATGCCGCGGAGGCCTCACCACCCCCTACTACTCCCACTGCTGGCGAGGCCATCCCTCTACTCACCCACAAAGCATGTTATTCTGCGGCGATGGAAGCCTCACATTGCAGCCGAACCAGTGAACCCTCGTACTCCTCTTCGCGTGGGCATGCACTGCTGCATATTCCCCGGCTCCGCATCGTCCCCTTCCTAGGCCACGCCGTCGTCCACCGCCGTCGTGCTCTCTGCGCGGCGTGGTCAATGTGGTCAATGACCGACTTCCATCGGAAGAGTACTGTACGTGGAGAGGCTGACAGCTGGGTCCATGCAGCCGCAAGGAAGTGCCTCCTTATTACACGCAAAATAATTATTCCTCCACCTGACAGCAGGGACCCACCGGACAGGCCACCGTATTTCGCGAAAAACACATTTCCCCCCTGACTGCTGGGACCCACAAGCTACACCTTCGTACGCAAGGAAGTACGTCCGGGCAAAAAAACGATTCGCCCCCCTGACTGCTGGGACCCACCAGCTACATCTTCGCACGCAAGGAAATGCCTGACAGTTGGGACCCACCTGGTCAAAGCTTACGTAGCATTGTCATTCTGGTCGCGATATTGTACGTACATACTGGTCGACGTAGAGGCGCGCACGTGTCGTAGTAGAGGCGCGCACGTAGCATGTACACGTACATACAATGGACGGGGTGCAAGAAAGAAAATACGGCCACGTACGTACATACGGGTGGGGTCTCGAACGCCTACTCGCACATACGTATGGCCAGGGCTCGTGTACATGGATGGGTCGGAACGGAGAAACCATGTCGTCGTCGTGTTCATGGGGAGGCAGCGGAATGCGTCGTGTTCATGGGGAGGCAACGGAATGCATCGTGTTCATCGGGAAGCAACGGAACATGTGGGAGCCAACCGGCTTGGACGGAACAGGCGATGGAAAGGAGGCCTGGTGTACCGTAGAACAAAGGAAACGGCCTTGTGTTCGACTGGCCATGTTCGAAACGGGATCATGTTCATCGGGAGGGGTCTGGCGTACCGCAAACGGAGGAAACGGACCTCCTACGGTCGAAATGGGGGTCCTATTGATCGGGAGGAGTGTGGCATACCGCAAAACGGACGATATGGACTTGTGTTGGAGCGCTACGGTCGAAACGGGGGCCCTGCTCATTGGGAGGGGTGTGGCGTACCGCAAAACGGGACTCCACGTGATACTGTTCATCTCCACCGTCGACCTCCTCCAGCCTCCACGGGCTCCTATTCATCCAGCCTCCACTGCGCGCTACTCCATCGGCTACTGTTCAACCACCCCTCCACGGGCACCCCTCCACGGGGTCGTCCAGTTCATCCAGCCCTGCACGGGGTCCTGTTCATCCAGCCCCAACCGGCTCGATCGATCGGGGTCCTATTCATCCAGAGGCAACGCCACGGGGTCCTATTCATCCACCCCCACCGCTCACTGTTCATCCACCCCCCTGCAATGCTCACTGTTCATACAGAGGCAGCATCAATCGGCTTCAGTTAGCAGCAGTAGCGAAGGAATCGCTCCATCGTGTTCAGTTAACAGCCATCGCTCGGGTTCAGTAACGCGTAGCCTGCAGTGCAATCGCTCGGGTTCAGTTAGAGCCCAACGCCTCGCTCGGGTTCAGTTAGGGCCAATGCCTCGCACAGACGCGCATACGTGTGTAAGAGAAACGTGCATCGCTCGGCCCCCGACCACCCACCATAACCGGGAACTCCCCGAAATTTTCTGTGCCCTTGCTTCTACCATGGTTTTTCCCGTCATGGACGGCCCAAAGAATGTCATGCAACTGCGTCTCCGACCAGCCCAGGACGAAAATCCCATTTTCTGTCATGATTTTTTGTCATAGAAGTAGGAGCCCAACACATCTATGATGATACCGGGTTCATTCGGCCCAAAATGTCATGGACGTGTCTTTTTTTTGTAGTGCCAGTGCCGGGTGGTCCATAGTGGGCCCTGCCCACCTGTCTGACTGATGGCATGCATCACGCCGGTGCTCAATGCTGGTTCGAGCTTCTTCAAGGTCTCGCTCCCAAAGAACGTGATGCTGGTCGCAGTGGGTCCGTGGATCGGACGATGTTATGGAAATATCATCACGAGCGTCATCGCGATGGATCGACACCCGGGGTGGCTGGCATGGGGGAGAATGCACCATGGCTGCGTCGCCCCTGGACCTTCCAGCGCTGGCATGCGGTGGCTCGACGGCTCGACGGCCTACGGGCCCTGTCGGTCATGGCTCATCTTTGTTGGCGATGCCGACGAGGCTCCGGACAGTGGCTCTCTGTCGGTGTCAAAACCGGTGGATCTCGGGTAGGGGGTCCCGAACTGTGCGTCTAGGCAAATGGTAACAGGAGACAAGGGACACGATGTTTTTACCCAGGTTCGGGCCCTCTTGATGGAGGTAAAACCCTACTCCTGCTTGATTAATATTGATGATATGGGTAGTACAAGAGTAGATCTACCACGAGATCAGAGAGGCTAAACCCTAGAAGCTAGCCTATGGTATGATTGTTCTTCGTCCTACGGACTAAAACCCTCCAGTTTATATAGGCACCGAAGAGGGTTAGGGCTACACAGAGTCGGTTACAATGGTAGGAGATCTACATATCCGTATCGCCAAGCTTGCCTTCCACGCCAAGGAAAGTCCCATCCGGACACGGGACAAAGTCTTCAATCTTGTATCTCCATAGTCCAGGAGTCCGGCCAAAGATGATAGTTCGGCTATCCGAACACCGCCTAATCCAGGACTCCCGCAGTAGCCCCTGAACCAGGCTTCAATGACGACGAGTCCGGCGCGCATATTGTCTTCGGCATTGCAAGGCGGGTTCCTCCTCCGAATACTTCATAGAAGATTTTGAACACCAGGATAGTGTCCGACTCTGCAAAATAAGTTCCACATACCACCATAGAGAGAATAATATTTACACAAATTCAATCTGCTAACATATTCCATGGCGCGACATCACACCACGGCCAAGCCTTTATTCGAATCGTTTTTACTGTCCCACCTCAGCGCGTTTAGCGAGGCGGTTTCCTTGGCACATCTTGTCAAAGCAGAGATTGTGTCCCCTTATTCCGGGATTCTCATCAATACGGGCATGGGTAACCCAACCGTGCCATTGATTACGGCGCTTGGGAGATAAGCGAGTTTTACCAGGCTGGTGGGGACGCGTAGCTTCGTCAGTCCATATAAGGGGATAAGGATCCACCTTTTTACCTACGCCTTCTTCCTCCTTTGCTCATCCATTTCCGTGCACTCGAGCTCCAGCGCCCAAGTCTGCACATCCCACCTCAACCTTCTCTAGCCATGTCCGGAGCGGGAGGCAAGTGGATGGCCTCCTCCGTCACGGAGGGGCACATCAAAAAGCTGCGAAAGGCCGGATACTTGTCCAAGGACATGGCGCATCGGCTCCCCGACAAGGGGCAGCTCACCCCCACCCCCAGACCCCATGAGAGGGTGGTGTTCCTCACCCACTTCCTATGCGGACTAGGTTTTCCACTTCACCCATTTGTCCGGGGGCTCATGTTCTACTATGGCCTGGATTTCCATGATCTGGCCCCGAATTTCATCCTCAACATCTCGGCATTCATCGTCGTGTGTGAGGCCTTCCTCTGCATCCAGCCCCACTTCGGCTTATGGCTGAAGACCTTCAGTGTCAAGCCGAAGGTAGTGGGCGGCCGCCAAGTGGAGTGCGGAGCTGCCATGGTGGGAAAGATGGCCAACGTCCTATGGCTCGAGGGCTCCTTTGTGGAGACCATAAAGGGGTGGCAATCGGGGTGGTTCTACATCACCGAGCCACGCGACCCTAAATGGGCAGCGGCCCCCGAATTCCGATCTGGCTTCCCTACACTGCTCACCTCCTGGAAAGAGATGGGGTTGACTTGGGGAATTTCGGATGAGCTGACCGGACTCCGAACCTGCGTCCAAAACCTGGTGAACAAGAAGCTCAAGCTTGTCAACGTAGTCCAGGTCATGCTCATCCGCCGGATCCTCCCGTGCCAACAACGGGCCTTCAGCTTGTGGGAGTTTGGTCCAGCACAACACCAAACCTTGAGCAGGCTCTTCAACACTATGTAAGAAGATGCCTAGAAGGTGCTGTTCAAGGGCGCCGAGGCTCCCGCATCCATTACCGAAGATCGCGGATTCAGTTCGCAGCGTCAAGCCAGCGAGGTAAGCTATTTTACCCTTTACGGGACTCTTGTTTTCCATAGTTCGACTCTATGCGGGATCGAAACTCCCTTGCCTTTGACAGGATTGGCAGAAGACGCCCGGGCAGGTTGGCTGTCCGGCTCCCTTGCCAGAAGATCCAGCGGACGCCCGATTGACGGGGCTGCTGGTCCCGGCACCTCACGTGCTGCTGGAGAAGAAGGCCAAGAAGAAGGCCACGGGAACTTGAAGGAGTTCCCGGCGCCAGGTGTTGTCGGACTCATCGTCCGATGACTCCGAGGCGAACTCCTCCCGTGAAGACGAGGAGGAGGAAAAAGAGGCCTCTCCCCCAGCGGGGGGAGAGAAGAAAAGGAAGGCCGCCCCAACTGGGGAGGCTGGAGGGTCCAAGAAGGGAAGGACCCTTCCTCCGGACTACTCCACAAACGCCAACGACGGCGAAGAGGAGTGGCCACCGAGGGCTAAGCCCCTGGCGAAATCGTAAGTGTCCGGATACCAGAATAACCCATGGCGTTTCATTTGTCGTACAGAATCTCTTAACTCCGAATATAACCCTGCAGCCCGCCCAAGGACGGGCTCGACGCTTCAACAAGCGGCTCCCTGGATTCTTCGGACGTGACTAGCACGTCACTTCCGGCTGCCTCCTCTCCTCGCGCTGCGGATGACGCTGAGGTGGGGTCCCAAAAGGGGCCCAGCCAGGAGGAAATGGTCCAGAAGGCGCCGCAAGGCAACCTCCCGGACTCCAGGCGCAAGGGGGATAAAACCCCAAAGGGCTCTAAGTCCGGCCCTGGGCCGGACTCCGCACCGGAACCTTCACTGGTTCCGGAGTCCGGCAGGCGGCCCCTTCGTAAGAAGGGCAAGACTGCGACACGGGCGACCTCCGTCCAACCGGAGGCACCGGATAATTTGCTGGAGGCGCTTAATGGCGCCTCCATCGACGAGGAGCACCGCACTGTTATGAGTGTGGTGATCCAGAAAGTTCAGTCCGCCAAGAGCGGGCTGACTGAAGCCTGTGCCAGCCTTCTAACAGCCTTTGAGTTATATATTTAGGATATGTGAAAATGTTACCGCATAGACAGTAGCCCCTGATGCTCAGTTTGGTGTTCGGAAAGAAAAGCCGAACTGAGGATCTAAAAGATGTACGCAGGAGTCTAACATAAGTATGTCAATATGGGAATGCAGGCTGCGCTGCTGACCTTTGCCGCACTGACTGCGGAGGTCAATGCATTGAAGCAGAGCCTCAAGCGGTCCGAGAACGAGCTCGGCCCTGCCAAAAAGCAGCTCGAGGACAAGGAAGGTAAGCAATACCTTATTGAAGTATATAAAGGATGTGGTTGCAAAAAATGACAGAAATAACGTGAGTATTGCAGGGGCCACGAACGAGGTGGCGACCCTGAAGGAAGCGGTGTCCAAGGCCGAAAGCAATGCGGCCGTGGAGCGCACCGAGCGAGAGAAGCGAGAGGCGCGGGTGGCGGAGGTGCGGCAAGAGCTCCAGGCTCTCGTGGAAAAACACGAGAGTTTGGAGTGTGACTCAAAGACTCGCGAGTCCGAGCTTGCCTCGGCCCTTGAGAGCGCCAAAGCCGCTAAGGCCGAAGCCAAAAAAGCCCTCCAGGAAATTGAAGCATTGAAGAAGATAGAGGCGGGTAAGGCATTCTTTATGCAAAGCAAGAACGTGAAAGTGAATTATCTGTTACTTACCTGAATCCGGAGCTCTCCAGGAGCATTCACAGATCTGCCCCGTAGTGTGTCCGATGCTGCCGCGTTCTACCGAGTCGAGGAGGGGAGCTCGAGGGAGAAGGTGCTCTGGTCTCAGTATGCTGAGGCCGGACACCCGGTGCCCTTGAGCGACCAGCTGAAGCAGCTGGTCGAGATCCATAAGGTGGCCGAACAGGCCATGAAGGGCCTCATAGTTCGGCTGTGGCCTAAGGAAGCCATGTCTGGGAGCTACTTCAGGCTGATGAGGCGGGTGGTGGACGCATGTCCATGGATTAAAGTCGTCAAGTGCTCCATCTGCATTGAAGGTGCCCGTAGGGCCCTTGCCCGTGCTAAAGTGCACTGGGGCAAGATGGACGCTGAGAAGCTTGTGATGGACAGACCACCGCCGGGCAAGGAGTATCGCAAGCCCAAGATGTATTATGAGGGCGTCCTGAAGGGTGCCCGCCTTATAGCGGGTGAATGCTCCAAAGATGTAATTTTTGAGTAAACTCGCATTTGTTATCCTGTACGCTGAAAACTTGTTCATATGCGCTAAGCAACGCTTGTGAATTGAAAATATTACCTTCTGTGCGACCGTTTATTAAATTTGAGAGATGGCGAGTCGTCGGCTCCTGCCCCCATGCCACGAGTGCTGGGGTGTTCGGGATAAACTTGAGCGCTCTTTTTCCCATTCTTGGGTCCTTTGAGGGAGGCTCCCAATGCAATGAACAAGGCAACCAGACTATAATGCTTGAACACTCTCACTTAGGCATAGAATTCTATAATTTTAAATTTCGGCAAAGCCCCTAGTATTCGGAAGACCGAGTTCGGGGCGCTATCATTGCCTGGGCCGGACAAAGCCGACTCCTCGCTCTAAGCGGCATAAGTCTTTAGGGACTCGAAAACGTCTCGAACAGCGACCGGCTCTCGCCGTATCATGACGGTCAGTTTTAGCTTTCTCCACTGAGGTGCTTAACCCAGCTCAACCAGGGCACAATCGCAGTAGTTCTCCCAGCGCTACCTTAGCTGATATAACGGAACGTAAGGTACCAAAACATGGGAGCCGGGCAAACCCAACTATTAACCCAAGACATGATTCGGAGCCGATGCATATAATGTTATAAGTTCGGGGTGCCGCACTTGTGAAAGTGTTCGGACTTATCACACCATATTTTTGGGTACTTAAGCCCCTGGTGTATTTGGCCGTACCAAAGTGTACGGGTGCAACATGTCATAAGTGAACATATATAGATAAAAATGGAATGCAATAATAGGAAAAAGCTATGTATTGGTTATTCAAAAAGGCTGCGGTAAAAGCAGAACGATACAAATAGTGCGATAAGCAATGGACGGGACTATTTGACATGTCCCCTCCAGGGGCGAGCTGCGGGATGATATATGAAACAAGTACACTGCTCGTTATAGAGACCACCAGGACACTCGACGTAGCTTTCTACTTCCCTGGCTGTTGCATCGTGTGTTCGGCGATTCTACTGCCGGACAGGGCTTCTTGAGAAAGGAGTCCTGAAAGTAAGAGAAAAAAGAATGACACAATCGGGAGCCCCTAGTGTGGTTGAGCCGCATTCTAGGCCTGCCATGGTCGTGCCCCTCCCCCTATGCCCATGGTATTTCCAGAGCGTGATTATGTACGCGTAGTACTGGTTTCACAATTTCGCGAGGGCTGGGGTTGGGGCCGCATTGCTACATGTGCTCGGGACGTGCCAGGCGGTCTTGTTGTAGGTTACTCTGGGCACGCTCAACGGTGTCCGGACGTTTAATAGCCGGACTCGAGAATTGCCTTGAGAGGCTACTTTGTACTTCCGCCGCGAGGGCTGCCGTGTGCTCCTCCGTTCGGAGAGAGCGTTAGGTGTTTCCGTTGACCGTAATGACTCCTCGAGGGCCTGGCATCTTGAGCTTGAGGTATGCGTAGTGCGGCACCGCATTGAACTTTGCAAATGCGGTTCATCCGAGCAGTGCATGATAGCTGTTGCGGAACGGGACTATGTCTAAGATTAACTCCTCGCTTCGGAAGTTATCCGGGGATCCGAAGACCACTTCAAGTGTAACTGAGCCTGTATAGTTGGCCTCTACACCTGGTATGACGCCTTTAAATGTCGTCTTTGTGGGTTTAATCCTTGAGGGGTCTATGCCCATTTTGTGCAGTGTATCCTGATAAAGCAGGTTCAGGCTGCTGCAGCCGTCCATCAGGACTCTAGTGAGGTGAAATCCGCCAATGATTGGGTCTAGAACCAAGGCGGCAAATCCACCATGGCGGATGCTAGTGGGGTGGTCCCTTCGATCAAAAGTGATCGGGCAGGAGGACCACGGATTGAACTTTGGATCGACTAGCTCCATTGCATACACGTCCCTGTCGGGGGTTGGATACGACATATGCCAAAGGATGGCTTATCAAGGTGGGAGAGAGTAGAACGTCGCCGGTGCCTGGAAGCAGGATGAGGCGAAGACATGCACGCCGGCGGAACTTACCCAGCTTCAGGTCTCTCCTAGGAGATAACACCCCTACTGCTGCTCTGCGGGGTCTCCACATGATCACTAAAGCAAGGTAACTACAATGGTGCTCCTAGAGCTGTTTCTGGAGGTAGAAGAGGGCAAGGCTAGCTCTCTCCTCCCCGGGCTATCTGGTCTATCTTCCTCTCTGGGGCCGAACCCTTGGCATGGGTGCCCCGGGGGGTTTATATAGGCCTACCCCCCGGGGGTACAATAGTAATCCGGCTGGGCGTGGGTCCCAGCCGTCTGTCTCTCAGGCCGCCGTCCATCTCACCGGCTTCTGGAGCCCGCTGACTGGCGGGTCCCGCGGACAGGCTTGATAATGTAGCGGCACTCCTGATGATGCAGGCTCGGTCATCGGGTCGTGGCAACAGGGCCGCCGTCTATCGGGCGATCACTGTCGCCATTCCCCATCTTATCTCATTAATGGCTCGTGGGGCCCGGGAGGAGTCGGCCGACTCCAGGGAGGCCGACTCCCACGGGCCCGTCTTCGGGTCGCCCAGACCGGCTTCGTCCCTCCCACTAACAGGCGGCCCCGCCTCCCTCGGGTCGTACAGGCCGGCGTCGTGGGCACAGTGCATTGCGTACTGTGGTTGAGGTCAGGGCAGGCATGGCAACAGTGCCGTATCCCGCCAGAGATCTTCCAGCGGTACGGCTTACTATAGCCACGCCGGCCCTTCGTAGGCAGGGGGGGAAACGGCCATGCCGTAACCATACCCCGCGTCGTACTTCGGGCTAAGGGAGGAGTCTTGGGCCGACTCTCTGTAGTCGGTCTCCCTGGAAGTCGCCGCCTGGGAGTCGGCTTATCTAGGAGCCGCCGCCTGGGACTCGGCATATCTTGGAGCCGCCGCCTGGGACTCGGCATATCTTGGAGTCGGCCCCGGGACTCGGCCTGAGGGGCGCGGCCTGCCCTGATGTCTTGAAATGTCCTGGGCTCGGGTTAGCCTACCCGTGGCCCATTACTCCGACAGTAGTCCCCGAAGCTAGTGAAACCCTGCGGTCGCTGTATTGTGGGGCTTCAACAGGTTCAATCTTTTTTTAAAAGGGCAGACTCTGGGACTCGGCTGTCGTCTTCCCTTGGGCCGACTGTCAAAAGTCGGAGTTTCGGCGAAGAGCCTTAAGTCGAAGGTCGCAGCGGGAAACCAGGCGGCGTGCCTGATACGCTTCCCCGCAGCCATCAGCGCGGTCCTATTGCATGGCGCCACGTGGGGAGAACAGTCTGCCTGCCCACGCGCGCGACGGGACGGGCCGTCAGGCGGGGCCCGCCACTACCGCGCCTCGGCATACGGACGGATCCGTTGTGGCTGAGGACGGTTGGTTTTCCCATGTTGTTACTGCGCGCAGTAACTTCGTGGGTAAATCGTGGGGCGGCGTGGGGCATCATGCGCAGTTAATCCCACGCCCGCCCCCTCGGCTTCTCAGCCCACAGGGCTATAAGTAGGCGAGGGGAAGCGGATCGGCACAGCTCGCGCGCCCTTCTTCCCCGCTCCCTCGCCTCATCTTGATCCTTCTCCCTCGCCTCATCTTACTCCTTCTCCCTCCTTCCTCCGCCGTCGAGCAGGAGCGCAGCCTACCGCGGCGATGAGCTCTTCCTCCGCCGCGCCCTCTGCCGTGCGCTCCGGCGTATGGGACGGCTCGGAGGTAGAGGAAGAACACATCGAGTTCCTCCGCCAGACCTTATGCGCGAGCGGGTCATCTTCCGCTCTCACCTTATGCGCGGCCTGGGGCTGCCGGCGAGCGGCTTCTTCCGCTCATTCCTGGAGTTCCATAGTCTTCAGCCGCACCACCTCACACCGAACACGATGGTGCTGCTTTCCGCCTTCGCCACCCTGTGCGAAGGCTTCCTTGGCGTTCTCCCCACCATGGAGCTGTGGGGAGAATTCTTCTCTTCTAAGCTCGGCACGCACATCACCGGCGTGCCGTCCCAGTGCGGCGCCTTCATCGCGATGCGGTGCTCGACGGCCGACAACCCCTTTCCTCCCATCACGCTGATCAAGTTGGTGAAGATGTAGCAGCGCTGGTACTTCTACATGAAGAACCTCGCCTCAGACGGCGACTGGGTCAACCTGCCGCCTTACAACGCTGCTCCCCTGACTGGGCGGCTCCCCAGCTGGTCCCACCGAGTCAAGACGCTGACTCCCGCCGGAGACGCCGCCGTGGCGCGACTCCGAGTCTTGACACAGTCGGAGGGACTCATCGGGGCCGACTTGCTGGCCGCCTTCGTGGCGCGCCGAGTTCTCCCGCTCCAAGGCCGGCCTCACCTGATCTGTCAGATGAGCGGCCTCCGAGACCCATGTCGGACGAGCACCAAGGAGATGCCCCGCAAGGAGGTGGCGAACATGGTAAATTACATCGCGCACTGCGAGTACGAAGAGGATTGGCAGTTCGGCAAGGAGCCGTACTCGCGCGTCAACCCTCCACCAGTGGTAAGTCGCGTCTCCCTGCTGTTTTATCTTTTTCCGCAGCCGACTCCGGCTTCTGACTCTTGTTAGCTTCTTGTGAACTAGAATCCTCTTATGCAGCCTGCCGCCGGCGCCACGAGGCAGCCCCGCGAGTATGTTCCCGACCGGGCGGAGAGCGACGTCGACGACCCCGACTTGGGGGCGGCGGCGATGGAAGCCGACACCGAAGGCGGGGGAGGGGGGGCGGAAGGCAACTTCAGGCCCTCAGCCACCTTCGCCGACTGGCCTGATGACGACGCTGAAGGCGAAGTCGCTCCGCGCCACCAGCTGAGGACCGGCCCGTCGGGCGCCGGCTCCTCATCTGGCCAAGGCGGCGCGAAGAGGCGTCACGCCGGGCCGAGTGCGGCCGGCGGTAAATTGAAGAAGCTCAAGGGGGCGGCCGCCGCGACCAAACGAGAGGAGGCGGCCGCGAAGGCCAACCGCTTCCGAAGGGAAGTGAGAAAGCCGCCGCTAGTATCCGCGTAAGTCTTTACGCTCTTTTATTTTCTTCGTTGAGTCTTGTCCGAGTCTTTATTTATATACTCCCTCTATTCTTCTTCAGGGCACCTCTTTCCCTTGAGAGAGTCGCCGGCCCCTCCGTCATGGGGTCGGCAGAGACGTCCACCAATACTCGGCGGCCCGCCCATGCCGCCGACCTCCGGGAGGCGACGGAGCGGAATGGGCGGGAGAAGCGCGAGGAGGAGGAGGCCGCGCGTTTGGAGAAGGCGGAGGCCGACAGGGCGGCCGCCTCCGCCCAGAAAAAGCTGGATGATGCCGAAGCCGTCCTTCCGGCGAGACGGCGCGCCGAGGAGGCCGTGCAGCGACGATCGGTGATGCTCGTCCCCCCACTATCGTCTGCACCGCCGCCTCCGGAGTTCACGGGGCAGACCGGGGGACCCGGCACCGAGAACCTCATCGCGGAGAAGGAGAGCGGCGAGGCCTCCATGTCGGATGCTCTCGTGCCGCCGCCGCCTCCTCCACCGCCGTCTCGGAGGCCGCACGGCAAACAGCCGGTGGATCCGTCGGAGCCGCCGGCCGTGGACGAGGCTGAAGCACGGCTGCTTCTCCAAGTCGCCTCGCCGGTGCGTCGCCGTCTTCCGAGGGCGACCTTGGCGCCGCAACCTCGGGAGATCGCCGCTGCCAGTTCGGCAGCTCTAGACGCCGAGGCCACAAGCGTCGCGCCCACCGGGTGGGTGCGCGGAGGCGGCACCGGGCCGCTAAATCAATCGCTCTTGGAAGTCCAGGCGAAGATGCAGGCCGAAGGCGACACCCTTCAGGCCTGCACCAGAGAGCACCTGGCCGCGCGAACGGCCGTCCGAGTAAGTTTCTTCTCCTTCTTGATTCTTGTTTTTCTCTGTGGGGGCGCGCCAGCGCACCCACTGGGTGTAGTCCCCGAGTTCCGGGCCGGCTGCTTAGTAGGCGGTTCGGTACTCCCTCTGGCGAGTTCCAAACACTAACTTCGTCTTCAATGACTTATTGCAGGAGTATCACAACCTCCGCGCCACTGCCTTCAACCGCAATGTTGAGGAGTTGAGAAAGCGGTCTGCCGACTTGTCGGAAAGCCAGAGTGAGCTCTTCTTCTTCGCGGGGGCGCGCTGGCGCACCCCGTGGGATGTAGTCCCCGAGATTCGGGCCGACTACTGAGCAGTCGGGCCAGATCTTCCCGGCGATCTTCTTTGCTGATGACTGATTCGTTTTCTCTTTCGATTTTCAGGAGCTAACGCCGCTCTTCAGGAGCAGCTGGGCGAGGCCAATACCGCTCGTCGCGCCAAGGAGGAGGAGTGTGACAGGCTCGCCACGGAGCGCGACCTGCTGGCGGCGCAGCTGGCCGAGCAGAAGGAGATGCTCAAGAAGGCACAGGACGAGGCCGAGAAGAAGGAAGCCGTTCTCCTGGCCGAGTTCGAGAGCGAGCGCTCCTCCTGGACTGACAGGGAGGCGATGCTGACCTCCGGTTTCCACGAGATCGAGGATATTGTGGATGGTACGTTTCTTTCGATTCTTCGCGCTTCCGACTTAGTGTCGGGCCGACTTTCTGATTTTCGACTTTCTTATTTTTCGTCTTGGCAGACTTCTTCCCCGGCCACTCGCAGGCAGTCCCTCTGGCCATCGAGGCTGCTCGTGAGGCACGAAGGGCGAATGGTGAGGAGATCGCCGCCAATGCCCCCCGAACCGTTGACGAACAGCTCCTGAGCATTGAAGCCCGTCTTCGTCCGGTCCACCGGCAGATGCGCCGGCTTCAGCATGCCGGCGCCCAGGCGGTTGCCGCTTTGTGGCCGGATATGCCGGCTCTACGCACCGCCAGTCGGACCGCCGACTGGCTGGAAGTCGCTACCGGCCGTCTTGAGGCCTGGAAGGGCTCCTCGGCCCGGGCCGGAGCGCGCCGGGCCTTGGAGTTTGTCAAGGCGTGCTATCCAGGGCTGGACCTGGACCGCCTGGCCGCGTTCCGGTCAGAAGCCCAGGCCGAACTGGAGGCCGTGGAGGGCGCCCTTGTCGAGCGTGCGGCGGCCATCGCCGAGTACACGGACACCAGCGTCTTCGTGCCCGAGCGGGCTGAAGGCAGCGAGGAAGTGTCGGCAGAGTGGTTCGAGATGAACCCAGAGTATGGCGAGGACTCGGTGGAGGTGATCGACTCCAGCACTGAGGAGGAGGACGAGGCGGAGGCCGAAGGCGAAGCGGTGGTGCCAAAATATGGAGCAGGCGGCCATCCTCAGCTCGATCGCGCCTCCAGCAACAAGCCGCGTTAGGAGAAAACGACTACTGCTGGAGGCGATCAAACCGAGACCGCCCAGCCGACTGCCCCGGCGCCTGACACCGCCATCTCCTCCGATCCTCCACTCCCAGATGCCACCTCCTAGACTGCCTTTTCTGCCACTGTTTGTCTGTCTTTAGTAATCTTTTGAAAACTTTGTTAGATTCAAACAATTCCACCCGCGGGGTGTATCTTGAACTTCTATTCGAAGATTCGGCCAAGGGCCTATGTAAATATTAATCTGCTTTCCGTCTTTCCTTGCTTATTGCTCTTTAGGCTTTTTCCCTTTGTCGCCTTCCTTTAGTCGCTGCCTTGTCAGTCGAACAGCCGCTTTGCGGACTATCGCTGGGTCAAGTGCTTGGCTACTTTGGGAAGGCAAGGATTTGGCCGTTTAGAGTTTCTTTAGCAAGTCGGATAGGAAGCGACATGCCGACTACCCAAGAGTCAGATGTCCTTAGTAGAGGATAATGAAGACGGCGAGCCGGCTACTCATGAGTCGGCCCTCGGCTTCAGAAATGTTGGAGGCCGTCTTATGCTATGTTCGTGCTTTAGGTCCTTAGCCATTTTTCGTGTAGGTGCCCGCTCTTCCTCACTCCTGCCTGCCTCACAGTCGCTCTACGAGCTGCGGCTTTGCCAGGAGGCGGATTGGGCACCACACACTACTTGTCTGACTGCGGGAAGCTTCTCATAGCGCAAGGCGGCGAGTCCCCGGGCCGACTAGTCAGGCCCGGTGCCAAGCGGCTTGTAATGAAAGTAATGTACTTGGAGGCATAATTCTTATCATACAGATAACAAAAAGGGCAGTCCTCGAGCTCATCTCGGGGGGCGCAAAGTCTTAGCACTTTAATACAAAGGGGTAGTGTGATACATACTGCATCAACTGTAAAATCTTCGAAGAAGATTTGCATTCCACGGGCGTTCTGTCTCTTTGCTGGAGTCGTCCCTCTTGCGCGCTCGGGGCTTCAGGGCATCGATTAAATAGTAGGCGTCATTCCCTAGCACCTTGCTGACGATGAAGGGGCCTTCCAAAGGTGCCGACAGCTTGTGCTGGCCGGCCGTTCGTTGGATCAGCCGGAGCACAAGGTCGCCTTCTTGAAATGATCTTGGCCTGACCCTCCTGTTGTAGTATCGACGCAGACTCTGCTGGTAGATGCTGGACCGGCTGAGTGCCAACAGCCGGCCCTCTTCTAGCAGATCGATGCCGTCTTGACGTGCTTCCTCTGCTTCTTCCTCGGTGTACATGGTGACTCGCGGGGAGTCGAACTCTATGTCCGTTGGGATGACGGCTTCGACGCCGTAGACGAGGAAGAATGGTGTGAAGTCGGTTGACTTGTTTGGAGTCGTGCGCAGACTCCAGAGGACGGCTGGCAGCTCCTCGAGCCAACAGCCGGCAGATCGCTCCAGCGGTGTGACGAGTCGAGGCTTCATGCCGGATAGGATGAGGCCGTTTGCTCGCTCCACTAGGCCGTTTGACTGCAGGTGGGCAACAGACGCTAAGTCCAGTCGGATGCCCTGTGGCGCAGAAACGGGCCAAGGCCCTTTGGCAAAATTCGTGCCATTGTCGGTGATGATGCTATGTGGGATGTCGTACCGAGTTGTGATGTCAGTGATGAAGGTCACTGCAGTAGGACCATTCAATTTCTTGATGGGCTTCACCTCCACCCACTTGGTGAACTTGTCCACCGCGACAAGTAGGTGAGTCAAGCCACCTCGTGCCGTCTTGAACGGTCCCACCATGTCCAGGCCCCAAACTGCAAAGGGCCGGGAGAAGGGGATAGTCTTGAGTGCGGAAGCCGGCTGAAGCGGCTTGGAACGAAAAACCTAGCACCCCTTGCACTTTTGGACTAACTCTTTGGCCTCTTCCAGAGCGGTTGGCCAGAAAAAACCGTGCCGGAAGGCTTTGGCGACGAGTGCCCTTGAGGCCGCGTGGTGACCGCACTCGCCTTTGTGGATGTCTCTGAGGATTGCCTGACCTTGTTCTGCTTCGACGCAACGTTGGAAGACGCCGGTAACGCTGCGTCTGACCAGCTCTCTGTTGACTATGGTGTAGGCTGCTGCTCGGCGTTGCACTTGCCGAGCCAAGATTTCGTCGGTTGGCAGCTCTCTGTTTACTAAGAATCTGAGGATGGGCTGGGCCCATGAAGGTGCTGCTATTTCTTCAACTGCCACTAGCGCGACTTGGATAAGGGCGGCCGGGCTGGGAGGCGGCGGGTTGGAGTCCGCAGCTGCTTGCTGATTTGACAAAGTCTCGGGGCCGACTGGAGCAGTCCCCGGGCCGAGCTCTGGGGTCTTCGATCTTGCTACTGCAGTCCCCGGGCCGGGTTCTGAAGTCCCCGGGCCGGCTTCGACTGTATGTTTCTTGGAGCTGGATTCGTCCTCCTCAGGTGGAGCCGGCACATAGATTGAATCTGATTCTGGTGACGGCTTGATAGAAGGCTTGAGGAGGCGCCGGAGGGCGACACCAGATGGTATTGCCTGGCGGGTGGAGGCGATTTGTGCCAAGGCGCCTGCTTGGTCGTTGTTGTTCCTTGGCACGTGGAGGAACTCGCACCCCTCGAAGTATCCGCTGAGTTGCTGGACGAGGAAACGGTAGCTTGCCATATTTGCGTTCTTGGCGTCCCAATCGCCAGATGATTGCTGGACCACCAAGTCAGAGTCGCCATAACACAGGATCCGGCGAATGCCGAGTTCTTTGGCAAGCCGGAGCCCGTGGATGAGCGCCTCGTACTCGGCCACGTTGTTGGAGGCGGCAAAGTGGATCTGTAGCGCATATCTGAGCTTGTCGCCCTTGGGGGAAGTGAGGACGACGCCGGCTCCCAGGCCGGTGCGCATCTTGGAGCCGTCGAAGTGCATCTGCCAATGAGTGGAGTCGGGCGCTGGCGGCAGATACTGGGTCTCGGCCCAGTCGACGAGGAAGTCGGCCAGTGCTTGTGACTTGATGGCAGTGCGGGGCTCGTAGTAGATGGTGTAGGGAGCCAGGTCGATGGCCCATTTGGCCACCCGGCCGGAAGCATCTCGGCTTCCGATGATCTCGGCTAGTGGAGCTGTGCAGACCACAGTGATTGGATGCTCTTGGAGGTAAGTCTTCAATTTCTTGGCGGCAAAATGCACGCCGTAGCACATCTTCTGGTAATGGGGGTAGTTCTTCTTGGAGGTCGACAGCACCTCGCTCAAGAAATATACTAGTCTCTGGACGGGTAGCGCCTTGCCTTCCTCCTTGCGCTCGACTACAATGACCGTGCTGACTACTCGGCTGGTGGCGGCAATGTATAGGAGCATGGGCTCTTTGGGAGTCAGAGCCACCAGCACAGGGGGAGTAGTCAACATCTTCTTTAGCTGGAGAAAAGCCTCGTCTGCCTTGGGAGTCCACTCAAAGAAGGTCATCTTCTTCATGAGCTGATACAAGGGGAGAGCCTTCTCGCCCAGTCGACTGATGAATTGGCTGATGGATGCCAAACAGCCAGTGAACTTCTGCACATCTAATAGTCGTCTGGGTGCCTCCATCCTCTCGATGGCCTTGATCTTTACTGGGTTGTACTCTATGCCGCGTTCGGAGACCAGGAAACCGAGGAGCTGGCCGGCTGGCACTCCGAAAACGCACTTCTCCGGGTTGAGCTTGATCTGGAATCAGCGCAGATTCTCAAATGTTTCCTTGAGGTCCTCCAGCAAGGTTCCACGCTTCTCCGTCTTCACCACTACATCATCCACATAGACGTGGGCATTTCTGCCGAGTTGCTTCAGGAGGCACTTCTGCATGCAACGCTGAAAGGTGGCGCCGGCGTTTCTCAAGCCGAACGTCATGGTCAGGTAGTAGAAGGCTCCGAATGGCGTGATGAAGGCGGTCTTCAGTCTGTCTGCCGGGTTCAGCTTGATCTGATGATATCTTGAATACGCATCTAGGAAACTCAACAGCTCGCGTCCGGCTGTGGAGACTATCACCTCATCAATTCTTGGCAGAGCAAATGGGTCCTTGGGGCAGGCTTTGTTGAGGCTCGTGTAATCAATGCACATCCGCCACTGCTTGTTCTTCTTCAGCACCAGTACTGGGTTTGCCAGCCACTCTGGAAAAAATACTTCCATGATGAAGCCAGCTGCAAGGAGCCGGGCTATTTCCTCTCCAACAACTCTTCTTTTTTCTTCTGACAGGCGGCACAAGGGCTGCCTGACGGGCTTCACATCAGATCGGACATGTAATTTGTGCTCGGCGAATTCTGTCGGGACACCAGGCATGTCCTTGGGGGACCATGCGAAGATGTCGCGATTCTCACGGAGGAAATCGACGAGCTCGCCTTCCTATTTGCTGTCAAGGCCCGTGCCCACGACAGCGTACCTCTCCGGGTGCTCTGGGTCCAATGGTATCTTCTTTGTTTCTCTGGCCTGCTTGAATGATCCTTCTGCTTCCGACTCCTTGGGGTCAGGCGATAACTCGGGCTGCTTGCCGGCCATCGCCACAACCCGATCAAGGAGCCGTTTCTCAGCTGCGATCACCAAGGACTCGGCCAGCCGACTGCTTTCGGCCGCGCAAGCGGACGACTTCCTGTAGTCGCCGGACACGGTTAGGATTCCCTTGGAACTCGGCATCTTCATCTTGAGGTAGGCGTAGTGGGGGACCGCCATGAACTTGGCCAAGGCGGGTCGGCCAAGCAGTGCATGATACGGGCTCTCAAGGTCCACCACCTCAAACCAAATTGGCTCTCGGCGGAAATGTTCTTTGTCTCCGAAGAGGACATCTATCAGGATCTTGCCGATTGGCGAGCAGGAAAGGCCAGGGACGATTCCGTGGAACATAGTCCGGCTGCTCTAGAGCTGTCTTCGCTTGATTCCTAATTTCTCCATTGTATCCTTGTACAGGATGTTCATACTGCTGCCTCCGTCTATCAGTACTCGCGAGAAGCGAGCGGCCCGCCTATATGCGGCGAGCGTGGCGCCTAAGACCAAGGCGTAGGAGCCCGGACTCGGCATCACCTCTGGGTGATCATCTCTGCTCCAACTGATAGGCCTTTCGGACCAATGCATGAACTCCGGAGTGCTTGATGCGACCGCATTTACTTCCTGCTGCTGTTGGCGCCTGCTGCGCCGGTCATCCGCTACACTGGTGAACACCACATAGGCTCCGTGCTCTTCTGGGAACTTGTCTTGTATTGCGCCAACTGGCCTGGCGGCCGGCTGCTGGGGCGGCGGTGGAGGAGGCGGCCCAGCAGGAGTGGGAGGGAGCAGGCCGTCCCCCTTGGTGATCCTGGTCAGCCAGTGGCATTTCCTGGTGGTGTGGTTTGACGGCTTCGCGCCGCTATGAAACTTGCAGGGACCATCTAGAGTCTGCTCGTAGGAGAAAGCCGGCAGCCAGTTGGACTTGCCGCCCTTCTGCCGCTTCGTCGGAGGCGGTCCCTCCAGCTGTTGGTCCTCTGCCGTTGCCACTTGCCGACTGTTGGAAATCGGCTGCAGGGCTTTGCGCTTCTGGTCATTCTGCTGCTGCCGCCGACTGGTGTCTCCAGCCGGAGTTCTTGGAGCCTGAGGGGCGACTTTACCAGTGGCGCTGACCCGAATCTCCGCCTTCATGGAGGAGTCGGCCGTGGCGTACTTGTCCGCTGTGATCAGCAGCTCGTCGAGGGTCTCCGGCTCATCGTAGAGGAGCTTGTGCTTGAGGAGGGTGCCTTCTCTGCACCCGGCAGTGAAGTACTCGATGGCCTGCACCTCGTGAACGCCCTCGCAGGAGTTCCGGAGTTCGCCCCATCGCGTGAGGTAGTCGCGAGTAGACTCGTCAGGGCCTTGCACGCACAAGGAGAGCTGGCGCGGCTTGGGAGGTCGCTTGTACGTGCTCGTGAAGTTGCGGACGAAAGCCTCGGTGAAGTCGACCCAGCTATTGATGCTGCGAGGCTTCAGACTGTTTAGCCACGTCCGGGCCGAGCCCTGGAGCATGAGCGGGACATATCTTACGACAACACGCTTGTTGCCGTTCGCTATGTTGATGGCTGTGGAGTAGTCGATTAGTCAATCTTCCGGCTTCACGGTGCCGGTATATTTGGGCGTGTCTCGGGGGAGCGTGAACCCTTTGGGAAAGGGCTCGTCCCGGATGCGGTGTCCAAAGCAGGGGGACCCAACTCGTCTTCTTCTTCCAGCGCCAGGGATCGGTGGAGTCGGTCGATCCGGTGGCGGGCGTCGTTCTCTCCGACTCCCTCTCGGCGGCCAAGGCGGTCGCCGAGAGTCGGATGTTCCACGGGCGGCGGGGAGACTCGTCTTTCTCTGCGAGGAGGGGGAGGTAGGTAGTCGTCCCGCTGTTCCACCGCTCTGGGGCGGCCGTCTTGGTCACGCTCGATGGTGATGTGAGTCCGACTGTGGCTGGCAGCCGGCTCCTTGTCCTTCTTCCCACGGGCCCCACCAGTCGGCGTTCGGGACGTTGCACCTTGGTCTCGGCGAGGCGGTGGGTCATCGTTTTGGTGCTGCGACGCCTTGGTGCGGCAGCTGGCGTTATTCTGCGCGGCAGCCGCGTCGAGGAGCTGCTGAACTCGCTCCGTCATTATGCGGCGCTCTTCGCCTTCGAAGTTGTCGAGCTCGTCTGCTACCGCCTGGGCAGCACGGGCGTGGCATACACAGGGCGATCCGCCCCGAAGAGGCTGGCGATTGTCGCGCCGCACTGTCGGACCGCGCCTAGGCGGCTAGGCCCGGTTGGAGCCGGCGAGCCGCCTACGGCGTGATCCATCTCTCGTTGAGCTCGATGAGCTGAAGGCGGAGCGCCTCCAGCGTCCCGGCGTCGGCGTCTTCCGGAATCGGTGCTGCAAGGTCTCGCATGGCCGCGTCAAACGGGTCATGCACTCCTTCGCCGAAGCACTCGCCGTGCTCGAGGACGAGGACCTCAGTGACGGCGCTTCCGCCGCTCCACGCGTATGAGAGCGGCTCGTCGTAGACCACCACATTGGTGGGGAACGTGACGAGCGACGCGGTGTCGGAGTCGACCAGCATCAGGTCGGTGGATCCTATGGACTCCAGGTCCACGGCAGGCTCGCCGGCGACGTGGAGTTGATCGAGGAGACCCACGAGGGGGCCCTCGGGGCCACTCGTGCCTGCGTCGGGCGCAGGCTCGTCGGAGAGGCAAACCTCACCGATAAGATCGGCGAGGCAGCTGGCGGCACAGGCGATCTCAGCGCCGCACAGCGCGTTGGCACAGACGCCGTCCGGCGTGCCGGGCTGGCTGTGCTCGCCGGGAGGAACAGGGTTCCCGTCCAGAGCAGATCTCCAAACGACGGTGCACCTCGCCCCACGGTGGGCGCCAAATGTCGGGGGTTGGATACGACATATGCCAAAGGATGGCTTATCATGGTGGGAGCGACTAGAACGTCGCCGGTGCCTGGAAGCGGGATGAGGCGAAGACATGCACGCCGGCGGAACTTACCCAGCTTCAGGGCTCTCCTAGGAGATAACACCCCTACTGCTGCTTTGCGGGGTCTCCGCATGATCACTAAAGCAAGGTAACTACAATGGTGCTCCTGGAGCTGTTTCTGGAGGTAGAAGACGGCAAGGCTAGCTCTCTCCTCCCCGGGCTATCTGGTCTATCTTCCTCTCTGGGGTCGAACCCTTGGCATGGGTGCCCCGGGGGGTTTATATAGGCCTACCCCCGGGGGTACAATAGTAATCTGGCTGGGCGCGGGTCCCAGCCATCTGTCTCTCAGGCCGCCGTCCTTCCCGCCGGCTTCTGGGGCCCGCTGACTGATGGGTCCCGCGGACAGGCTTGATATTGTAGCGGCACTCCTGATGACGCAGGCTCGGTCATCGGGTCGTGGCAACAGTGTTGCCGTCTATCGGGCGATCATTGTCGCCATTCCCCATCTTATCTGATTAATGGCTCGTGGGGCCCGGGAGGAGTCGGTCGACTCCAGGGAGGCCGACTCCCACGGGCCCGTCTTCGGGTCGCCCAGGCCGGCTTCGGCCCTCCCACTGACAGGCGGCCCCGCCGCCCTCGGGTCATACAGGTTGGCGTTGTGGGCACAGTGCACTGCGTACTGTGGCTGAGGTCAGGGCAGGCATGGCAACAGTGCTGTATCCCACCGGAGATCTTCCAGCGGTACGGCTTACTGTAGCCACGCCGGCACTTCGTAGGTAGGGGGAAAACGGCCATGCCGTAACTGTACCCCACGTCGTACTTCGGGCTAAGGGAGGAGTCTTGGGCCGACTCTCCGTAGTCGGCCTCCCTGGAAGTCGCCGCCTGGGAGTCGGCTTATCTGGGAGCCGCCGCCTGGGACTCGACATATCTTGGAGCCGCCGCCTGGGACTCGGCATATCTTGGAGTCAGCCCCGGGACTCGGCCTGAGGGGCGCGGCCTGCCCCGATGTGTTGAAATGTCCTGGGGCTCGGGTTAGCTTACCCGTGGCCCATTACTCCGACAGTCCCTTAGTGCATGCTTCCGCTCCCTTTTGGGTATGTGGGTTGCATATATCATGTTCACCGTCCGCACTTGTGGGGGGAAGCCCTTCTGTCCTCTATTGTTCGGGGGCCGGGGCTCCTCCTCGTCGTCGCTATGCAGCCCCTTTTTGTAGGACCTTGAAGTATGTCTAGAGGGGGGGTGATTAGACTACTTGACCAATAAAAAATTAACCTTTTCCCAATTTTAGAGTTTGGCAGATTTTAGCTACTTTAGGACAAGTCAAGCAATCATCACACAACTCAAGAAAGCATGCAAAGCGTATATAGGTAGCGGAAATTAAAGCATGCAACTTGCAAGAAAGTAAAGGGAAGGGTTTGGAGGATTCAAACGCAATTGGAGACATGGATGTTTTTGGCGTGGTTCCGATAGGTGGTGCTATCGTACATCCACGTTGATGGAGACTTCGACCCACGAAGGGTAACGGCTGCGCGAGTCCACGGAGGGCTCCACCCACGAAGGGTCCACGAAGTAGCAACCTTGTCTATCCCACCATGGCCAATGCCCACGAAGGACTTGACTCACTAGCGGTAGATCTTCACAAAGTAGGCGATCTCCTTGCCTTACAAACTCCTTGGTTCAACTCCACAATCTTGTTGGAGGCTCCCAAGTGACACCTAGCCAATCTAGGAGACACCACTCTCGAAGAAGTAAGAAATGGTGGGTTGATGATGAACTCCGCTAAATGATAGTCTCCCCAACACTCAACTCTCTCTCATAGGTTTTAGATCTGGTGGAAAGAAGATTTGAGTGGAAAGCAACTTGGGGAAGGCTAGAGATCAAGATTCATATGGTAGGAATGGAATATCTTGGTCTCAACACATGAGTAGGTGGTTCTCTCTCAGAAATGGTAAGTTGGAAGTGTAGGTTCGTTCTGATGGCTCTCTCCACGAATGAAGAGGAGGTGGAGGGGTATATATAGCCTCCACACAAAATCTAACCGTTACACACAATTTACCAAACTCGGTCGGACCGAATCGTTAAACTCGGTCGGACCGATTTAGTAAACCTAGTGACCGTTAGTGATTTTCGGTGGGACTGACATGCATCTCGGTGAAACCGATTCAGTTAGGGTTAGGGCATAATGTAATCTCGGTAAGACCGATTACACAAACTCGGTGAGACCGATTTGGTAATAAGCTTTCCAGAGAGTTGGTCAGGTAAACTCGGTGGGACCGATTTGCTCTTTTCGGTGAGACTGCAATGTTACAAAAAGGAAACATAGAGTTTACATTGCAATCTCGGTGGGACCGATCGCTCACTTTGGTTAGACCAAAACGTTACGAAGGGAAACAGAGAGATTACAACCCCATCTAGGTGAGACCGAGATCCCTATCGGTAAGACCGATTTGCTTAGGGTTTGTGGCAGTGGCTATGACTTTTGGAATCGTTGGCGCCGGATAGGAAGAATCGGTGTGACCAATTTTGGCTTTGGGTTTAGGTCATTTGTGGATGTGGGAAAGTAGTTGAGGGTTTTGGAGCATATCACAAAGCACATGAAGCAAGAAGCTCATCAAGCAACACCTCATCCCTCCTTGATAGTATTGGCTTTTCCTATAGACTCAATGTGATCTTGTATCACTAAAATATAAAATGAAGAGTCTTGAGCTTTTGAGCCTGAGCCTTTGTCCTTAGTGTTTTAAGGGATCCACTTTCATCATCTATGCCATGCCATTCATTGAGCTTTCCTGAAATAATAGTCTTGGAATAGCATTAGCTCAATGAGCTATATGTTGTTATGAATTACCAAAACCACCTAGGGATAGTTGCACTTTCAATCTCCCCCTTTTTGGTAAGTAGATCAAAGCTTCGACAAATGATAATAAGATTGAATAACATCGTCACTTTGAGAAGTATGTGATAAGCAAGAGCTCCCCCTAAATTTGTGCATGGGTTAAGATTTGCTTTGGACTGCAAATGCACACTGAATTAGGCTCATGGGTTACTCTTCCATGTCACATACATCTTGGTGGAGCGCTCAAAATAATAAACAGTGAATACATGCACTCATCACCAAGCATAGTGAATGATCACATAAGATAGATAGGATAATATCAAGCATGCATAAGTGTAGCTTATGATCACACACATGATCATCAATGTCTAACAAGCATAGTATCTCAACCAAAAGCAAACAAAGTTTGAAAAACCACCAAATAAAGCAAGAGAGAATAAAAGCAACACACTCTCTCTCTCGAAGCCTATGATCTATACATTTTTCTCCCCCTTTGGCAACAAGTTACCAAAAAGTTCATAGAAAATGCATAGTGCTAGATCGTCTCTCAGGCTTGATCTTCTGGTGGTGGTGTCCTGATAACTCCAAGGACGAAGGCTTCAGTTGAAGTAGAGGGTGCTGGAGTGGATGCTGGAGCTGGTTGCACTGGAACTGTAGGTGTTGTGGCTGGTGCTGAAGTTGTTGCTCTAGTGTCTGTCACTGGCACTGCAACTGACCTCTGGGCTCTGGGCACTCTGGCAAACACATTTGTGGTAGTCTTGCCCTGCCTCTCTTGCATATCATCCTGCAGCTGCTCTACAACTGACTGAATCTTAGTTACTTTAACATCAAGGTCATGAAACTTGAGTTCCATGATTCTCTCAAGGCTCTCCTGATTCTGAGTGAGGGTGGCCAGTCCTTTCTCAATCCTCAGTGTAGATGCTATAAAGTAACCAAGCTGCTCTTGTTTGGTTTTCAAGAAATATTCAGATGCCTCCTCTTGAGTTGGCATCTTGGAAGCCTTCTCCTTCTTTGCCTTCTCCTTCTACTCCTGAGCTTGAACTGATTGTGGATCATTTTCATTCATGACAACCTCATTGTCCTCAAAGTCTGGACAAAGTGGAAAATGTTCCTTATCCAACTGATATCTCCCTGTGCCCATCTTTGAGTTGATCAATTCCTGAATCTGAGGTGCATATCCACAACTCCTCTTCTCATCTGCTGCAGTCCTCTTGATTGTTTCAATCATCAGGCTCATGACTTTGAACTTCTGTGGCACATCAAACACATGAAGCATGTTGATGGCATGCCCTCTGATCATGTTATGGTCACCAGACTTGGGCAACAAAGTGTGCCTCAGGATCCAATTGATGGTTGGCAACCCTGACAGCAGAAAGTGAACTGATCCAAACTTGTGAGTCTCTACTGCCTTGTCTGAGATTTCCTTGTACATGTGAGCCATTGAATTTTGATCCATCTTCTTCTTTTCATAAATGTCTAGGTCATCCTCATTTTCCTTGGGGGCATTTATCAGACTTGCCCATTCTTCAACAGTGGATTGGTACCTTGTACCTTCAGACATCCAAACAATTCTACCATCTGGGTAAAAATGTGCTGTGGAGTAGAACTACATGATAAGCTCATCATTCCAGTGGGTGAACTTCTGTCCAACATAATCAGCAACTCCACAAGCAACAAAGCTTTCTTGCAATCCAGGATAGTGCTGCTCATTGTCCTTGATGTAGGTCCAGTCGACCCACCTCATGTCACAAACTATGGGCTTCTTGTCCAACAGAATTGTTTCATAAAAGTCCTGCTGTTCCTTTGTGTGGAACCTGTAGTCAATAGCAGTTCTTCTTCTTGAAGCATATGGATCTTCCATTCTCCATAGTCTCAGCCCTGAATCCTTCCTGATTCTCATGTCCTCAGCCACAGGATGGGCATCATTGTGGTTTGGTATCTTGGGCTTGAGCTTTCTTAAGACTTGACCATCTTCATCTTCTTCTTCAGCAACATTGGGCATTGGGGCCTTGTTCTTCTCAGCAGCTGGAATACTCCTAGTATTCCTCTTTGGAACTTGCTTGGCCTTGGAGGCAGCTTTGGGTGCATCCTTGGGCTTAGATGTTGCAGCCCCTGATCTGATCGCATCACCCATAAGCTTAGGTGCCTTAGGTGCTGGTGCATCATCCTCTTCCTCTTCTTCAGATTCTCTTCTCATAGAGGGCTTTCCAAGGACCTTGGCAGTTGTGGTTCTAGCTCTCTTCTTTTTCTTGTCTTGAGCACCATCATCCTCTGACTCAATTGTGAATTTCATACTCTCTCCAGTAGGAACTTTCTGAGGTTTGGATGATGTATCTTTCTTTGCAGGTGCCTCTTTGGGTTGAGCCTGAGCTGGCACTTGAGTGGACTTTCTGGCCTTTGGCATTGGTGTCCTCTTGGAAGGAACTTTCTTCTTCAGACCTGGTTTAGTGCTATGTGCAGAGCCATATTCTTTCTTGAGCACCACTTTCTTGGAAGTGGCCTCATCTTCCTCAGCTTTGCAATCTTCATCCTCTGAATCTGAAGTTCTTTTCCTCCTTTGCCTAGTAGCAGCCTTAGGCAAATTGCTAGGAGTACTTCTGCTCCCTTCATCTGTAGTTGAGGGACTAGTGCCCTCACTCAAGTCCATCTGCTCTTCTGACCTGTTCTGGTTGTCACTCTGATCTGACATACTGCAAAAGCTGACTGCTGACCCTGTGAAGAGTTATAGATGAGATAGAATAGATGAGCATCACAAAATGCAGAGATTTTTGCAAAAGAATGATTCAAGAGTTCAGTTTTAGTTTTCCACAGAAAGCATTTCCAATCATCCGATTTTCAAACTCGGTGATACCGAAGCAGTTTTGGAACCTAAACTGATGATATCAGTTGGACCGAGTCTCAGGACGGTGGCACTGAGGCTGCTAGGGTTTCACAGAATCCTCAAATCGGTCGCGCTGATTAGTAATTCTCGGTCAGACGAGAGTCACTAGTGCAATGGCATAAGCCAAATCGGTGAGACCGAGTTTTTCAACTCGGTGGGTCCGAGATGGTTTCGGCGGAAACCTAACCCAAAAAATTTCAATCTCATCGAATCTATGGATTACATTGGCTGGATAGAAGAGTCTCAATCGTGACAAGAATCAATAAGAATACAATGTGCTAGGAATCAGACGTGGATAGCACTAAGATTGAGTCCATACCCTAACTTGGCGGTGGACTCGCTACGGCGGCAACGGCAAGGACGAAATCCATTGACGGTGGCGGAGACCAACGACAGGAGGTTGCTGGCGACGAGGAGACGATCCGGAGACCTCCGATGGCAGAGCGAGCTATTGCGCGGGTGAAGGGTTTCGAAGAAATTTCCAAAATTTTGCCCATGGCTATATATAGCCCGACCCTGTCGGTGTGACCGAGTGGAACAACTCGGTGGCACGGAGATGCATAAACTGTGTATAGTTACAGCAAATCGGTGTGACCGAAAAGTTCAAATCGGTTGCACCGAGATTGAAAACTCAGATCAACTTAATGATCTCGGTAGGACCGAAATGGAGGAATCGGTCAGACTGAGAGTCACAAAGAGGTTTTGGAAGTTTAAGTCTATGACGAATCGGGGACTCCGAGTGCTCCTCACACAGAGTGGTTCGAATCTGACTTGATCAAATTTTGTGATGTAGCATGAATAAAGTGTGAGATGAGAAAAGCATAGATAGCTAAAGAAGGTTCTTAGGCATTCTTGTCGATCCACTTGGCAAACAGAAAAGAAACCAAACAATCAAAACAAGTGGATGTCCTTGAATGAGCAAAAATATGCACCAACATGCTCACACAATAAAATGGCAAATGAAATATGTGGCAAAGCATGCACGACCAATTCTAGCATCTATCAAGCAATTTGCAATGGCTAGGTCATCTATATATGAGTATATTGACTTAGGAGTCAAATGAGAACATTTGATCATAGGTCATACTCATTGTTTAAGCTCAAGTGGGGTTACCACTTTTACATAATGCATTGATGTGTTCACACCATTAGGGTTGCTTTGACTCAATTCTTAGAGTTAAGCTCCCCCTAGATGTGAGATCCCCCTTAGAGGGATGAACTAACCTTGGGTTTTGTCGATGATGACTTCATGTAGGTGTTGAAGATGTAGATGCTCAATGTTGATGTAGATCATTTGGAGCAATCCTTTGGAGTGAGTTGCACTTTCAACTTACCTACATGGGTTAGTCCCACAAGGAACAAACAAGAATATCCATAGACATAGAGTGATGCACTCATAAGATGATGTCCATGAAATCATTAGGTTACCTTGTCCCTTGCCTTACCAACATGAGGGTTTGTGACTCCTTGAACTAGTGCAATATGTGGAAGTTGATTGCACTTGTTCTTGCCATAATGACATGAGTGAAGAATGTTGGCGGAGTCACCCTCAAGAACTCTCTAGTTCTTCTTCTTCGGGATCCACATCATCTTGATGGGAATCCTTGGAGGTGTAGTTGTACTTGATGAAGTAGAACTTGATGTAGTCTTCGGAACCCACTTGAACGAGGCTTTAGGTGCTTCTTCAAATGCATCAATCTCTTCTTGAAGCTTGTCCTTGCCTTTGTTCTTGTGGTCTTGTGGTGGAAGATCATCTTGAGCTTGTGTTCCCTTGAAGGAAGTAGGATCATACTTCTCTTGTTGAGGAACAAACTTTGTTTTGGGGTATTGATCTTCTTCCCACTCAACTCCATTGGCATTGAACTTTCGTTCAAAACCAACACCTTGATTCTTCCGGTGCCTTCCTTGCTTGCGTACAATTTCCTCGAATTGCTTACTCCCGGCAAGGCTCTTGTAAACACCCTTCTCTATAATTCCCTTCAATAAGCTATTTTGTTGCTCAAGTGTAACTTGGCTAAGAGAATCATTAGTGGAATCAAGAGAACTACTAGAAGCAACAATATTGGATTTGACATTATTATTATTGTTACTACTAGAGGAAGTATCTTTCTTGTACTTGTTACTAGACTTGACTTGAGGCATGTAAGTAGATAAGAGTAAATGCTTGGCAATATAAGAAGAACTTTTCTTGCGGAGATCATCATTGATTGCTTTTAAGAACTCATGCTCTTGCTCAAGATTGAGCTTTTCAAAGCGTAACTTCTCATGAGCCCTTAAAAGTTCTCGATGATCTTCGAAGATAGTTTCATGAGCCAACTTAAGAGTGTTTAGTTCTTTAGTTAGAAGCTCAATCTTCTCCTTATCATTGTCATTCGTTTTATCTTGATTAGCATGATTAATTGACATTTCATCATAGTATTCATCACTAGAGTTGTCAACAACTAAATCATCATCCACAAGCAAGTCATCTTCATCACTATTGAAATCAACATACTCAAGATGTGTTACCTTTGGACCTTTGGCCATGAAGCATATTCCAACACCTTCATTTGGTGAATCAAATATGTCGTAGGAGTTGGTTGATACAAGTGCTAGACCGGCAACACCTTCATCTTGAGTATATTCAGAGTCGGAGTGATAGCTTCTCTCGGAGTGATTGTCGGAGTCGGAGCCGGAAACCCATTCACGACCATGAGCTTGATGTCTTCGTTTTGTGTAGCTCCTTGATGACTTGTCCTTCCTTTCCGAATCCTTGCTTCTCCGTGAGGGTCTTCGTTCATAATGATCATCTCTACTCCTCCTCTCTCTTGGTGGTGATTCTTCTCTTTTGCTTCTTCTTCTTGTAGAATCTTCTCTTCTTTGGAATAGTGTCTGGGTCTCCCACAATTGTAGCAATTGCGCTCACGACTAGAAGATCTCTTGTCATTGTAAGACCTTGACTTGGAGCTTCTTTCGTTGCTTCTACACTTGTAGAATTTGTAGAAGTTCTTCACCATTAAGCTCAATTCTTCATTGAAGGTTTGTTTCTCACTTGATGATGTGGGTGCTTCACTTGAGGCTTTGTAAGCACCACTTGACTTATTGTGAAGTTCCTCCTTATCCTTGAGTGACATCTCATGAGCAACAATTCTTCCAATGACTTCCGTTGGCTTGAGATCTTTGTAGTTTGGCATCATTTGAATCAACGTGCACATGGTATCATACTTTCCATCCAATGCTCTTAGGATTTTCTTGATGATGAATTTGTCGGTCATCTCTTCACTCCCTAAGCCGGCAATCTCATTTGTGATAAGAGCAAGCCTAGAGTACATTTCAGCGAGACCATCACCATCCTTCATTTTGAACTTGTCAAGCTGACTTTGGAGCACATCCAACTTGGATTCCTTGACGGACTCGGTACCTTCATGCATATCAATCAAAGTATCCCAAATTTCCTTTGCATTCTCAAGACGGCTGATTTTGTTGAATTCTTTAGGGCACAATCCGTTGAAGATGATATCACATTCTTGAGCGTTGTATTGCAACATCTTCAATTCTTCCGCATTAGCTTCACGGTTCGGTTCTCTCCCATCGAAAAATTCACCTTGCAAGCCAATACAAATAATTGCCCAAATAGCGGGGTTATGTCCAAGAATATGCATTTTCATCTTATGCTTCCAACTAGCAAAATTAGTACCATCAAAGTAAGGACCTCTACGGTGATAATTTCCCTCGCTAGACGCCATACTCTCCTAGGTTGTGAAACCAAGGCTATGACCACCAAAAGCTGTGGAAATCAAAGCAAATGGAGACCAAAGCTCTGATACCACTTGTAGGACCTTGAAGTATGTCTAGAGGGGTGGTGATTAGACTACTTGACCAATAAAAACTTAACCTTTTCCCAATTTTAGAGTTTGACAGATTTTAGCTACTTTAGGACAAGTCAAGCAATCATCACACAATTCAAGCAAGCATGCAAAGAGTATATAGGCAGCGGAAATTAAAGCATGCAACTTGCAAGAAAGTAAAGGGAAGGGTTTGGAAGATTCAAACGCAATTGGAGACACAAATGTTTTTCGCGTGGTTCCGATAGGTGGTGCTATCATACATCCACGTTGATGGAGACTTCAACCCACGAAGGGTAACGGCTGCGCGATTCCATGGAGGGCTCCACCCACGAAGGGTCCACGAAGTAGCAACCTTGCCTATCCCACCATGGCCATCTCCCACGAAGGACTTGCCTCACTAGCGGTAGATCTTCACGAAGTAGGCGATCTCCTTGCTCTTACAAACTCCTTGGTTCAACTCCACAATCTTGTCGGAGGCTCCCAAGTGACACCTAGCCAATCTAGGAGACACCACTCTCCAAGAAGTAACAAATGGTGCGTTGATGATGAACTCCTTGCTCCTGTGCTTCAAATGATAGTCTCCCCAACACTCAACTCTCTCTCATAGGTTTTGGATCTGGTGGAAAGAAGATTTGAGTGGAAAGCAACTTGGGGAAGGCTAGAGATCAAGATTTATATGGTAGGAATGGAATATCTTGGTCTCAACACATGAGTAGGTGGTTTCTCTCAGAAATGGTAAGTTGGAAGTGTAGGTTCGTTCTGATGGCTCTCTCCATGAATGAAGAGGAGGTGGAGGGGTATATATAGCCTCCACACAAAATCTAACCGTTAAACACAATTTACCAAACTGGGTGGGACCTAATCGTTAAACTCGGTCGGACCGATTTAGTAAACCTAGTAACCGTTAGTGATTTTCAGTGGGACTGACATGCATCTCGGTGAGACCGATTCGGTTAGGGTTAGGGCATAACATAATCTCGGTAAGACCGATTACACAAACTCGGTGAGACCGATTTGGTAATAAGCTTTCCAGAGAGTTGGTCAGGTAAACTCAGTGGGACCGATTTGCTCTTTTCCGTGAGACCGAAATGTTACAAAAAGGAAACAGAGAGTTTACGTTGCAATCTCGGTGGGGCCGATCGCTCACTTCGGTTAGACCGAAACGTTACGAAGGGAAAAAGAGAGATTACAACACCATCTCGGTGAGACCGAGATCCCTATCGGTAAGACTGATTTGCTTAGGGTTTGTGGCAGTGGCTATGACTATTGGAATAGGTGGCGCCGGATAGGAAGAATCGGTGTGACTGATTTTGGCTTTGGGTTTAGGTCATTTGTGGATGTGGGAAAGTAGTTGAGGGTTTTGGAGCATATCACAAAGCACATGAAGCAAGAGGCTCATTAAGCAACACCTCATCCCTCCTTGATAGTATTGGCTTTTCCTATAGACTCAATGTTATCTTGGATCACTAAAATATAAAATGAGGAGTCTTGAGCTTTTGAGACTGAGCCAATCCTTTGTCCTTAGTGTTTTGAGGGATCCACTTTCATCATCCATGCCATGCCATTCATTGAGCTTTCCTGAAATAATAGTTTTGGAATAGCATTAGCTCAATGAGCTATATGTTGTTATGAATTACCAAAACCACCTAGGGATAGTTGCACTTTCACTTGTCATTGTTTTCGGCATTTAACTTGCCTGCCTGCTTGAACACCCAACAATCCCTGTTGGTCTAGTTGGCTGGTTTTTAAGGGGTGCCGTGTATCTGGCACGAGCGATCAAGCATTCGGTCCAAATTGGACGGGCCCGGAATATTTCTTTCGAATGGCTTTCTCCGCTGACCGGGTTTAGAGCCTCTGAATCCAGCATTGACTGCCATATCCTCAGCATTATCGCCATTAATGCGGCGCTTGTGCTTGTTGCGACGCGACCTGCCGTTGTTGTCCTTGGTATCCGAATTACCAGGGCTCTTGGTCATGTTGTTACTACGAGCTAGCCAGCTGTCCTCTCCCGCGCAAAAGCGGGTCATGAGTGTTGTGAGGGCTGCCATGGATTTCAGCTTTTCTTTTCCTAGGTGCCGGGAAAGCCACTCATTGCGGATGCTATGTTTGAAGGCTACAAGGGCCTCTGCATCCGGACAATCGATGATTGGATTTTTCTTGGTTAGGAACCGTGTCCAGAATTGTCTGGCCGATTCCTCTGGCTGCTGAATTATGTGGCTTAGGTCATCAGCGTCTGGTGGTCACACATAGGTGCCCTGGAAATTGTCGAGGAATGCGGCTTCCAGGTCTTCCCAACAACCAATTGACTCTGCTGGCAAGCTGTTAAGCCAATGCTGAGCTGGTCCTTTAAGCTTGAGTGGGAGGTATTTGATGGCGTGTAGATCATCACCACGGGCCATGTGGATATGAAGGAGATAGTCCTTGATCCAGACCGCGGGATCAGTTGTGCCATCGTATGATTCAATGTTTACGGGTTTGAAACCCTCAG
This sequence comes from Triticum dicoccoides, assembly GCF_002162155.2. Classification (NCBI taxonomy): domain Eukaryota; kingdom Viridiplantae; phylum Streptophyta; class Magnoliopsida; order Poales; family Poaceae; genus Triticum; species Triticum dicoccoides. The sequence continues at coordinate 233,486,094 of NC_041381.1, read as the reverse complement.
GGATTTGATGATCCATCACTTTGTCTATGAAGCATAGTGGGTGTGCGGCGCCTCTGTATTGGGCTATATCACGACGCAACTCAAATGAGCTTTGTCTACTGTGTTCGGCCCGGTCGGAATTGCCATATCCGGCGTGACGGTTATCGTCACGTGTAATGGGGCGCCCACGCGATCCGTAGATCGATCTTGTTTGCCTTGCCCTATACTCCAATATATCTCGCAGGTCTGGCGCATTTCCCCGTGCCTTCGTATTTTGTGAGCGGCGTCAGGGTGCGGCTTGAGTGGAGGCCCGAGAGGCCTCTCTGTCACGGCCATGAGGTGGTCGGTCGGCTGTATCATGCGCTGGTGATGTAGGTTTAGGTGCTTCCTCCTCTAATCAGGGTAGCAGCCTGCGTTTTGGGTAGCTCTTGGAGGGGTGTTCGAGTTTGTACTCTTCGGCCGCCAGGATTTCAGTCCATCTGTCGGCTAGCAAATCTTGGTCAGCTCTAAGCTGTTGCTGCTTTTTCTTGAGGCTGCTTGCCGTGGCCATAAGCCTGCGTTTGAAACGCTCCTATTCGACGGGATCCTCAAGCACGAAAAATTCGTCGTCGTCGAGGCTTATCTTGTCTTCGGAGGGAGGCATGTAATTATCGTCCTCTACCTCTCTGTCTGTCGCTCTCTCATGAGGGCTGGCTTCTCCATCCTCCTGCACTGAATCCTGCTAGAGGGGGTTATCTTTGACACTGTCCGGGGTGTTATTGTCTCCGGTGCCAGAATCGCCGTTTTTGCTGTGGCGGGATTTAGAGCGGCGCCGCTGACGCTGGCGCTTAGGCTGTTTCTTGGAGGGTTCATCCTCCGTTGTTCCATTGCCATTCCCGTCTTTTGGGATGTCCACCATGTATATGCCGTATGACGAGGTGGCCTTCCAATGCCCTGTAGGCGCTGGTTCTTGGTCGTCTCATGCATCGTCGTCCATACCGTCGATGTCTTCGGAGTCGAAGTCGAGCATGTTGGTTAAGTCATCGACAGTGGCTACGATGTGGGTGGTAGGTGGGCTTTGAATTTCTTCGTCGTCCGCATCCCAACCTTCCTGACCATAATCCGGACAGGGCTCTCCTGATAAAGAGAGAGACTTTAGTGAATTCAGGATGTCACCAAAGGGCGAGCGCTGAAAGATGTCCGCGGCGGTGAACTCCATGACCGGCGCCCAATCGGATTCGATTGGCAGGGGCGCGGAAGGTTTGGAGTCCGAAGAGGAGTCTGGCACCTTGGAGTCACGAGCCTTGCAAAGGACAGGGATGGTGTTCGGCTCAATCACCGTAGAGATCGCAGCCCTCGAGGCGGTGTCTAGCCACCCGTCCTCGATCGGCGTAGTCGGCTCCAAGCTAAGGGTCGGAGCGGCCTCCAGGGCACTGTTCGGCAACAGAGCTAGATCATGCCCATCGTGACTGTGCGGCACACTTGGCTATGGCTCGAACCCGTCGAAGATCAAGTCTCTGCGGATGTCAGGCGTGTGGTTCAAACTTCCAAATCTGACCTGATGGCCAGGGGCGTAGCTTTCAATCTGCTCCAGATGGCCAAGCGAATTGGCCCGCAGTGCAAAGCCGCCGAATATGAAGATCTGTCCAGGGAGAAAAGTCTCACCCTGGACCGCGTCGTTGTTGATCGGAGGAGCCATTGGGCCTATAGATGACGACACAGAGGAACTCTCAATGAAAGCACCAATGTCGGTGTCAAAACCGGCGGATCCCGGGTAGGGGGTCCCGAACTGTGCGTATAGGCAGATGGTAATAGGAGACAAGGGACACGATGTTTTTACCCAGGTTCGGGCCCTCTCGATGGAGGTAAAACCCTACTCCTGCTTGATTAATATTGATGATATGGGTAGTACAAGAGTAGATCTACCACAAGATGAGAGAGGGTAAGCCCTAGAAGCTAGCCTATGGTATGATTGTTCTTCGTCCTACGGACTAAAACCCTCCGGTTTATATAGGCACCAAAGAGGGTTAGTGTTACATAGAGTAGGTTACAATGGTAGGAGATCTATATATCCGTATTTCCAATCTTGCCTTCCACGCCAAGGAAAGTCCCATCCGGACATGAGACGAAGTCTTCAATCTTGTATCTTCATAGTCCAGGAGTCCGGCCAAAGGTGATAGTTCGGCTATCCGGACACCCTCTAATCCAGGACTCCCTCACTCTCCATTCGTCGAGCCTCTCTGCAGCAGGAGAAAAGTCGAGGAGCAGCTGCACGCACGCTAGAGCTTATGCTGGTGTGGGCGGCGGCGAAAGCTGCATGGACCGTGATGCGCTTCGACTTCTAATTACGTTAGAAGGATCTCTACCATGGCCCTGCGGCTGTCCGCCTTTTCCTCTAGCACCTCGGCGTGCATGCTCGCCTTCCTCATCCCATGAAGGATGCGCGGGATTCTTCATGGCGCCCAGGGTCACCAGTGGGGTGGCTCTGCTCGTTGTGCACAACTTTGGAAGAGCGCGCCATGGGCGCCGGCGTTTGTTGGGGATCATTGCAGAAATTAAAAAATTTCTACGCATCACCAAGATTTAATCTATGGAATAACTAGCAATGAGAGAGAGGGTAGTGCATCTTCATACCCTTGAAGATCGCGAGACGAAAGCGTTACAAGAACGCGAATGAAGGAGTCATACTCATAGCGATTCAGATCGTGATGGATTCCGATCTAAGCACCGAAAAAGGCACCTCCGCGTTCAACACACGTGCAGCTCGGTGACGTCTCCCGCGCCTTGATCAAGCAAGGAGGAGGGAGAGGTTGAGGGAGATGGCTGCAGCAGCAGCACGACGGCGTGGTGGTGATGGAGTGGCAGTTCTCTGGCAGGGCTTCGCCAAGCTCACGCGGAGGAGAAGAGGTGTTGGGGAGGGGAGGGGCTGCGCCTTGGATGTGGTGATGCACCCCTCCCTCCACTCCTCTATTTGTAGGGAGAATGGGGAAGGGGGCCGGCCCCTCTAGATGAGATCTAGAGGGGGGGCTACCAAGGGGGAGGGGCTTGCCCCCCAAGCAAGGGGGCGCCCCCCTTAGGGTCCCCCCAACCCTAGGCGCATGGGCCCTAGGGGGATGGCGCCCAGCCCACTTAGGGGCTGGTTCCCTTCCACCCACAGCCCATAAGGCCCTCCGGGGCAGGTGGACCCTCCCGGTGGATCCCCGGAACCCCTCCGATGGTCCCGACACAATTCCGGTATACCCCCGAATATTTCCGGTGACCGTATGATGACTTCCCATATATAAATCTTCACCTCCGGACCATTATGGAACTCCTCGTGACATCCGGGATCTCATCCGGGACTCTGAACAAATCTTCCCTATGACCCTAGCATCATCGAACCTTAAGTGTGTAGACCCTACGGGTTCGGGAATCATGCAGACATGACGGAGACAACTCTCTGGCCAATAACCAACAGTGGGATCTGGATACCCATGTTGGCTCCCACATGTTCCACGATGATCTCACCGGATGAACCACGATGTCGAGGATTCATGTAATCCCGTATACAATTCCCTTTGTCAATCGGTATGTTACTTGCCCGAGATTCGATCGTCGGTATCCGAATACCTCGTTCAATCTTGTTACCGGCAAGTCACTTTACTCATTCCGTAATGCATGATACCGTGACCAACTAATTAGTCACATTGAGCTCATTATGATGATGCATTACTGAGTGGGCCCAGAGATACCTCTCCGTCATACGGAGTGACAAATCCCAGTCTCGATTTGTGGCAACCCAACAGACACTTTCGGAGATACCTGTAGTGCACCTTTATAGCCACCCAGTTACGTTATGACGTTTGGTACACCCAAAGCATTCCTACGGTATCCGGGAGTTGCACGATTTCATGGTCTAAGGAAATTATGCTTGGCATTAGAAAATCTTTAGCAAACGAACTACATGATCTTGTGCTATGCTTATGATTGGGTCTTGTCCATCACATCTTTCTCCTAATGATGTGATCCCGTTATCAATGACATCCAATGTCCATAGTCAGGAAACCATGACCATCTATTGATCAACAAGCTAGTCAACTAGAGGTCACTAGGGACTTGTTGTGGTCTATGTATTCACACATGTATTACGGCTTCTAGTAAATACAATTATAGCATGAATAACAGACAGTTATCATGAACAAGGAAATATAATAATAACCATTTTATTATTGCCTCTAGGGCATATTTCCAACAGTCTCCCACTTGCACTAGAATCAATAATCTAATTACATTGTAATGAATCGAACACCCATAGAGTTCTGGTGTTGATCATGTTTTGCTCGTGGAAGAGGTTTAGTCAACGGATCTGCGACATATAGATCCGTATGCACTTTAAAAATATCTATGTCTCCATCTTGAACATTTTCATGAATGGAGTTGAAGTGACGCTTGATGTGTCTGGTCTTCTTGTGAAACCTGGGCTCCTTGGCAAGGGCAATGGCTCCAGTGTTGTCACAGAAGAGAGTCATCGGGCCCGACGCATTGGGAATAACTCCTAGGTCGGTAATGAACTCCTTCATCCAGATTGCTTCATGTGCTGCCTCCGAGGCTGCCATGTACTCCGCTTCACATGTAGATCCCTCCACGACGCATTGCTTGCAACTGCACCAGCTTACTACCCCACCATTCAAAATATACACGTATTCGGTTTGTGACTTGGAGTCATCCAGATCTGTGTCGTAGCTAGCATCAGCATAACCCTTTACGACGAGCTCTTCGTCACCTCCGTAAACGAGAAACATATACTTAGTCCTTTCCAGGTACTTCAGGATATTCTTGGCCGTTGTCCAGTGTTCCATGCCATGATTACTTTGGTACCTTCCTACCGAACTTACGGCAAGGTTTACATCAGGTCTGGTACACAGCATGGCATACATAATAGACCCTATGGCTAAGGCATAGGGGATGACACTCATCTTTTCTCTATCTTCTGCTCGTGTCGGGCTTTGAGCCGAGCTCAATTTCACACCTTGCAATACTGGCAAGAACCCCTTCTTGGACTGAACCATATTGAACTTCTTCAATATCTTATCAAGGTATTGCTTTGTGAAAGACATATGAGGCGTCTCTATTGATCTTGATGCCTAATATGTAAGGAGCTTCTCCAAGGTCCTTCATTGAAAAACACTTATTCAAGTAGGTCTTTATGCTTTCCAAAAGTTCTATATCATTTCCCGTCAATAGTATGTCACCCACATATAGTATGAGAAATGCTACAGAGCTCCCACTCACTTTCTTGTAAACGCAGGCTTCTCCATAAGTCTGCATAAACCCAAACGCTTTGATCATTTCATAAAAGCGAATGTTCCAACTCCGAGATGCTTGCACCAGCCCATACATGGCGTGCTGGAGCTTTCATACCTTGTTAGCATTCTTAGGATCGACAAAACCTTCCGGCTGCATCATATACAATTCTTCCTTAAGGAAGCCGTTAAGGAATGCCGTTTTGACGTCCATTTGCCATATCTCGTAATCATAGAATGCGACAATTGCTAACATGATTCGGGTGGACTTCAGCTTCGCTACGGGTGAGAAGGTCTCATCATAGTCAACCCCTTGAACTTTTCAATAACCCTTAGTGACAAGCCGAGCCTTATAGATGGTAACATTACCATCCGCGTCCGTCTTCTTCTTAAAGATCCATTTATTTTCTATCGCTCGCCAATCATCGGGCAAGTCTATCAAAGTCCATACTTTGTTTTCGTACATGGATCCTATCTCGGATTGCATGGCTTCAAGCCATTTGTTGGAATCTGGGCCCGCCATCGCTTCTTCATAGTTCGAAGGTTCACCGTTGTCTAACGACATGATTTCCAGGACAGGGTTGCCATACCATTCTGGTGTGGAACATGTCCTTGTGGACCTACAAAGTTCAGTAGCAACTTGATCCGAAGTACCTTGATCATCACCATTAACTTCCTCTCTAGTCGGTGCAGCCACCACAGAAACATCTTCCTGAGTTGCGCTACTTTCCGCTTCAAGAGGCAGTACTTCATCAAGTTCTACTTTCCTCCCACTTACTTCTTTCGAGAGAAACTCTTTCTCCAGAAAGGACCCGTTCTTGGCAACAAAGATCTTGCATTCAGATCTGAGGTAGAAGGTATACCCAATGGTTTCCTTAGGGTATCCTATGAAGACGCATTTTTCCGACTCGGGTTCGAGCTTTTCAGGTTGAAGTTTCTTGACATAAGCATCGCATCCCCAAACTTTTAAAAACGACAGCTTAGGTTTCATCTCAAACTATAATTCATACGGTGTCGTCTCAACGGATTTAGACGGAGCCCTATTTAAAGTGAATGTAGCTGTCTCTAGAGCGTATCCCCAAAATGATAGCGGTAAATCGGTAATAGACATCATAGATCGCACCCTATCCAATAGAGTGCGATTACGATGTTCGGACACACCGCTACACCGAGGTGTTCCAGGTGGCGTGAGTTGTGAAACAATTCAACATTTCCTTAAGTGCTTACCAAATTCGTGACTCAAATATTCTCCCCCATGATCTGATCGTAAGAACTTTATTTTTCTGTCATGTTGATTCTCTACCTCACTCTGAAATTCTTTGAACTTTTCAAAGGTCTCAGACTTGTGTTTCATCAATGTCACAGCCCTAGCATTGCTTGTAACTAATTGCATTAAAGCATCCATGCATCATGTTTAAATTCCATTTAAGTTGAATTGAGGTTAGTTGAAACCCTCAGAAATCACTTCAGAAATAATCAACATTAAAATCTTCTCAAATGAGTCCAAGGAAATGTTCCTGTTATTCTATAAAAATATTGGCAAGAGGTAAAATTAAAACCAATATTTTTGGAGTCTCTGGGATATTCATTTTGGGCATTTGAGTTAATACAATAATTATTTGCGTTGGATTTATATTTGTTATATATTAAATATAACTCCAAGAATTTTGGAAGTTTGTGAGTGGCTTAGTATATATTCTAACAGGCCATATAATAATTTAGAGAAATTATTAAAATGGTTTAGTATTTATTTTGAACCAGAACATAATAACAGGAAAAAAGAAAAAGGGAAAGGACTCACCTGGCCTCACCTATGAAGCCACCAGTGAGGTCAGCCCACCTAGGCAGCCCAGCCCACCAGCCACCGCGCCGTCTTCAACCTCCTGCCAGTAGGCAGGAGGGCGTGTGTTCCCCCCGCGCCCGCACGCGCTGCGGCCACCTCCTCCCTCCCTGCCTGCCTGGTTCATCCTGGACGGCTCTAGATGACGCCATATGCCCCCTGGACCTCCCGCTCACCCCCCGAGCTCATTCCCCTCCTTTGCTCCCTCTTCCTCTCATCACCGAACGCACCCGAGAGCGCTGATCGCCGTACCCATGGCCACTGGCCACCCCTCGCCCTGCCGCTAAGCCTAGAAGCTCCGTCCCGTCTGCCTTGACCTCTCCACCGAGCTACGCGACGCGCGGAGGCCCTGCTCCATCGACGCCATTGTCGTCTTCGCCTCGGTCGCCGCGGTTCATCGCCGTCAATCCGCTTCGACCCAAGCATCCCCGAGCCTGCTGAGACCTCTGTTGGCTTTGCTGTGAGCTCCTGCTGCCTCCCCCTTGCTCTCCCCCTCCGTTCTCGTCCTCTAGCTTGCCTCCCCACCGCAACCGAAGCTCGCCGCCGCTGCGGCTCCTCATCGTCGTGGCTAGGACACCCAAAACTTGTGCCCGAGCACATAGTTGTGCTCTAGTGGACCGTAGCTTCTGCCCCACTTCTTGGCTTGCTCTGCCACCTGCTCTAGCCATAGCTGCCGCACACACCGAGCTCCGGCCGCCGCTAACCTCGTCGTTGCCTCCGCAACAATCCATCCCCGGCAGCCCCGCGACCTCCCTAGATGCGCACGGTCCTGGGCTTGCCCCTAGTGCCCTCAGCATGCCCAGCCGCTGCCCCTAGCACCAGTCCGGCGAGCCCCCGCCGTGAGATGTGGTCGCCGACGCTTAATCTGGCGACGCTGATGTGGCAGGATTAGGTTAAGTGCTAATCACCCAGTTAATCAACCCTGAGTCAATGACATGTGGGACCCGCACTGTTAGTGACACAATTAAAGTTAAATAACCACTGTTAACCCCCTGAGTCAATGACAAGTGGAGCCCACCAGTCAGATTTGACTTTGGTCAATGCTGACGTCACCCTGACTTAATGCTGACGCAATAAAGTATTTTCTGGATTTAATCTTATTCTGAAAATTCCAGAAAATATCCTAAACTTCTTAAATTCATAGAAATTCAACCATAAATCCAAATGAAATAAGTTAATAGAAAAATGATCAGAAGAAATCCAATCTATCCATCTGTACTAGTTTCATGCATGTTAGAACAACTTATAGTTGCTGTTCAGGACAAATCTTATAAATGGCATTTGAATATCCACATATGGAGTTTGAATTTGAATTTTAGATTCAAACCAACCCCATTTAAGTTGCTGCTAGTTGCATTAGCTCAAACCACAACATATTTCCATGTCATGATCATGCATCATATTGTGCATTGCATTGATTGTGTTCTTCCTTGTTTGCTGGTGTTTGTCCCCTCTCGATAGACGTGGTTCCGACGATGAGTTCAATGACACCGATGAAGAACAATACTATCTTCAGAAGTGCCAGACAAGCAAAACCCCCTTGTTCATTCCGAAACAATCCCACTCTCTTGCTCTTGCTCTCTTTTACTGCATTAGGACAACAACGATTCATCTGTTACTTGATGCGGTAGTTGAACCCCTTTTCCTCTGCATGACCCGTCATTGCCACAGTAAATAGATGAAATCCACTAGCATGAGTAGGAGTTGTTTGAGACTTGTTGTGCCTACTCATTCATGATTTTTGTCATGGCTGCTATTGCTTAGAGTTGAGTCAGGTCTGATTAACAGGGATGAATTGGAATGGTGATGAACATGTCCTACTGTGTGTGAGCTAAGTATGTGAACACGATTTGGGAAAGGTAGCGGTGAGAGGCCATGTAGGAGTACATGGTGGGTTGTCTCATTGCAGCTATCCTCAAGAACTGAGTGCTGTGTTTGTGATCCATGAACAATTACTACCACACATTGGGTTCCGGTAACTCGACCCCTCTCGGCTCATTAATCAACTCGATCTTTGTCCAGGAGTTGCAACTAGTTTCTGGTGTTTGTTGGTAGTGTTAGTAGTCTGCCAAGTGGCACCTGGTACAGGTGGGCTTGGGACAGACTAGGCACAATGGCACGGTGTACCAAGTGGCACCCGGATGGTGGTCTTGGGAACCCTGCTCACATCATTTGGGGCCGTGAGCGACACCCCGGCCGGATCTCCTTGCGGCTAGAACCAGAATAGGCGATAAACCTAGACTAGAGACTTGTGTGGTTAGTTAGGTCGTGGCCGACTCCCTCGCGAGGCTTCCGCTTGAAGGTTGCCGAGATACACAATGTGTACATGGTGGTAAGTGGCGAGAGCATGTGTGAAGAAGTACACCCCTGCAGGGTTAACATGATCTATTCGAATAGCCGTGTCCGCCGTAAAGGACTTCTGGGTTGCCTATACAGTTCTTAGACAAGTGAAGTGGATACCCTAAAATGCGCAAGATAAGTGTGAGTGCTATGGATGGCGTTCTCGTAGGAAGACGGGAGCGGATCCAGAGTGGTGTATTGATATGGTGAATATGTGGACTCGTGTGCGCCACCTCAAAAGAGTTACTTGCAATCGTAGTTCAGGATAGCCACCGAGTCAAAGCTGGCTTGATGCAGTTAAACTCCACCACCCCCTTTGTTAATACTGATGCATATGTAGATAGTTCTGATGTAAGTCTTGCTGGGTACATTTGTACTCACGTTTGCTTAATTTATGTGTTTGCAGAGAGACTTCAGTCTCGCTAGTAGTTCCGTGTGAACTTCGAAGTTTAGCTTGTTGCCTCAGTTATGATCGTGTGCCCTCGGCAGGATCTGGTAGATAGTCAGGCTTCTCAGCCTTTTTCATTGTAGATGTCTGTAGTCAGACATGTTAAGCTTTCGCTTGTGCTTTGACTTGTATTCTCTGAATGTTGGGTCATGAGACCCATGTTTGTAGTATCTCTCTCCTCGGAGCCTACTGATTAAAATACTTGAGTTATAGAGTCATGTTATGATGCCATGTTGTATTTGCACATATCGAGCATATTGTGTGTATGTTATTGAAATGCTTGGTATGTGTGGGATCTTACTATCTAGTTGTTTATCCTTGGTAGCCTCTCTTACCGGGAAATGTCTCCTAGTGCTTCCACTGAGCCTTGGTAGCTTGCTACTGCTCCGAAACACTTAGGCTGGCCGGCATGTGTCCTTCTTCGTTCCTGTGTCTGTCCCTTCGGGGAAATGTCACGCGGTGTCTACCGGAGTCCTGTTAGCCTGCTACAGCCCGGTTTACCGAAGTCTTGCTAGCCCAGTTGCTACAGCCCGGATTCACTCGCTGATGACCGACACTTTCGTTGCTGGGTCATGTATGCCGGTCCCTGTAAGTTAGTGCCACTTTGGGTTCACGACTAGCCATGTCAGCCCGGGCTCCTTGTCATATGGATGCTAGCGACACTATCATATACAAGTTCCAAAAGGCGCAAACGGTCTCGGGCCTAGTAAGGCGACACCCTTGGGAACACCGTGCGTGAGGCCGCAAAGTGATATGAGGTGTTACATGCTAGATCGGTGTGGCATTGACTCGGGGTCCTGACAGCTTTGGTATCAGAGCTTCACTGCCTGTAGGATTACCAAGCCAAACTGGTCGAAGTTGAGTCTAGAAATTCTTTAGTTATTGTAAGGGAATTGATTGTTGAAGGGAACGTAAGGCTCTTTTTAGTCCTTTACCTTATGCCCTTCTGATCTGAGTCAACCTCTTCTCTTCTACGGGGATTAAGAACTAGGCTTCTCATCTTTCTATCAAGATCACGTGTTACTAATCCGTAGACTTATAGGATTGTTGGTTTCAAGCCTCAGTTAAGTTCCTACTACTTCCGTATGTTAACTATTGATCTCAAAACCTTGATATTGTGCTTCTGAGTGGCGATGCCACCATTTTTGTAGCATGTCTCCAATCTTTTTGAGCATTTACAGCCGTTATGCTGTCCGAGTCATCCCAGGTTTCTAAATAGTCTGATGCAATTGCAAAATCCTTTCCCTCTGTTTTTGATGACCTTTCTGGCCAGGTTAGGCACACTAAACGGTCTGTTGAGGTACTCGATTGCCTCGACATATATGTTGGAGCTATTATTATGACCCTAGATGTCTTAGGGGATCATCTAGTAATCTAGCCATGTTTTGTGTTCCCAGTGTGATGATTCTGGCCGTCATTCTCGAAAGCACCCCATGATGCCATTTAGTTAGTAGGCATTCCATTCCTGGGTTCTTGAACCCGAGATTAACTCTACTCATTCATGTTGGTAGTGTTTGCTAGTTCCTTTATGATATTAGTAACCTTGCGATAGTCCTCGAGGTCCGTGGTATCTCATTCTTCCAAAACCATGAACCATCATGGCAGAAGTTCTTTTGAACCAAAATATCACAACCAGGGTGCTCTTGAGGAGTATTCCATTCATATTGTTACTCTGCAAGTTTTACCTTTCTGCATGGGTTATCCAGAGGAAATATGTTTAACTCACTCGACATACTAATCTATGCATCCACAACTCAGAAAGATATATGTTCCTTTGAGTTGTCCCTCTCTTTAGTTATATCCTGATCTCTGTCTATCCTTTGTTGGTCAAGAGCAGTTGTGCATTCATGTTATCGATGCCTATTTATTCATGTGATCTGTCAAGCCATTCTATTCCAGAATGACTAGGAGAAACAAACTCCAATACCTCGTCCATCTCTGGGATTGGTTCAAAGTTGTTGTATCCCGCAGATCAAAATGCCAATCCAGCTTTTGTTCTGTTCTACCTCGGAGTATCACCCTCTTTCATAACAAGAGTATCGTGAGAATTTCACACCCTCTTATGAATTCTTGATACAGTGATACTTCTCGCCATCATTATTCATTCCTCGGTTCTGTGTTGTCGCAACCGGAATGCCGACAAGTGAATCGTGATGTGTGCAATCAATACTCCTAGCAACTGTGTTGCTTGGTAGTTAATGGACAATAATCTTATCCTTACGTGTTGATTGTTGAATCGTCACCCAAAGGTTGATCGTGCTACCTAGTCCTTATTTCCGGTGCACTTTTCGATCAATGAGTTAGGATGGTGTCAATCCTTTCTTATTTGATCATATCATCTTGCCTTGAAAAGCAAGATTGTTCTCGAGCTTAGTGACATATCGGTGGTTCGTGATTTTCCATATATCTTCTCGGAGGTATTACCAGGTTGTTCCCTGACCGTTATGTTGAGTTCGTGATTAGGTTGGTTTCTCATGAACCACCCCTTCTCCAAGAATCTATGTTGGTTATCGCTGAACTAGTTGGATACGCTAAACAACAACTTGGAGAGTTGGAAGATAAAAGCTTACCTAACTTAGTTCGTTTCAAAGGGATATCCTGGTGTTGGTGTGTTAGTTGAAGAAAGATGATATCTTCATCGATTGGTCCCTGTGGTTAGTTGTTGGACTTATTGTCTTATAGAAACTTTGATGTGAGTATGGGCTATCATTAAATCAAATCAGAACCAACGATGTTCGTAATGTTGTCTTACTCGCAGTTATCCCTGGAGCATACACCATTATATCTTTGAGTCTGACCAATGCTATCACCTTGTTCACATAATTGTGGAATTCCACTTAAAAGGAACCTGGGTGAATTGTTGTTGATCCCATGACAACATCCTTATCCTCTCCATGATTTTGCTGAACATTAAGCTAGTGTTGGAAACTTTTGAAAGCATTTCTTCATGCTAGCTCATGAAGTCTATGTTAGATGAAAGAAGTGACTTTCTCTAATTCACGTGCACTTGATGTAAGTTGCGGCCGTGAGTTCGAGAAAGATTGTTTTTGTTTCCTCTGGAACCATCCCAAGTTAGTTATGCATGTGCAAAGTATACTATGGTTTGGTATATTAATTACCTCCACTCCCTATGTATCTTGTAGCACACCGAGCCATTGACTTATTTGTTCAAGGAAAAGGAGTTGCCATGCAAATACTAGTTCATGCACAAGATTCCGATATCCGCAATGATGGTTTCCCAACCAGAACTCGGTAGTGTTTTGTTGTAAGACTACCATGTGGTCATGCTTGTCTTGAACAACATGTTCACATATGTGTAGCAGAACTAGCTCATGTTTTGGAGCTTGCTATCGTAATTCATTTCCCCGAGAATCTCACAACGTCATCTCGTCGATTTGTGTTGCAAACTTTCATTTTTCTTTTTAGACTTGATGAGTGTGGAATATCCTGACACCAACCAGATCTGAATCTCAGGCAGATATGATGGTTGGAACATTCCCAACATTTGCATTTTGTTCCCAGCTTGCACCCCATCGTGCCAATTTACCATGGGCTGCCCCTCTTAGTAATTGCTATTCAGGATCATCTTCAAAAGTTGTCCTACCATGGGTCCCACCCATTTTCGATGATAAGCAAAAATCATCCATTGCGTTATCTTCAACAAGGTAGTCCACATCATCCATTCTAGTCCGGGTATGCCATCTTTTCATCCCCCGCGAAATGATCGATTGTGATTTGCCTTGGGCTGGTACAAAGAGTTTCAATGATCTTTGTATCAAAGTAATTCTTTTTGCCACTTCAAGTATAAGTCTACGAGTCACCTCTCCCAAGGTGCCCCGTTATGGGATCATGGCAATTTCTCCTCGCTACTTGAAAACCCTTGTCAAACTGTTTCCTTTGTCCTTTCCGATGCATGTTTGCCTCTCAGCTCCAGAGATGTTTCTATGTCTCATTTCGTGAGTTGATAGTGAGTTGCTCGATCTTCGAGAAGATCGACTCTTTAGGATTTTCCTTCCTTCTCATTATCGTGTTGAATGGAATTCTCAGAGCAAGACATCGAGACTAATATGATGAATGGATTAACATCTTCGAGAAGGGCAATTGTATCGAGAAGCTTGTGTTAGCTTTGTGTCCCCTCTGTATTCCTACCTCACGTCTTGAATCTCAGGACAAGGTTCTTGTTTAGTGGGGGTGAGTTGTCACAGACCTAGCATTGCTTGTAACTAGTTGCGTTAAAGCATCCATGCATCATGTTTAAATTCCATTTAAGTTGAATTGAGGTTAGTTGAAACCCTCAGAAATCACTTTAGAAATAATCAACATTAAAATTTTCTCAAAACAGTTCAAGGAAATGTTCTTGTTATTCTATAAAAATATTGGCAAGAGGTAAAATTAAAACCAATATTTTTGGAGTCTCAGGGATATTCATTTTGGGCATTTGAGTTAATACAATAATTATTTGCATTGGATTTATATTTGTTATATATTAAATATAACTCTAATAATTCTAGAAGTTTGTGAGTGGCTTAGTATATATTCTAACAAGCCATATAATAATTTACAAAAATTATTAAAATGGTTTAATATTTATTTTAAACCAGAACATAATAACAGAAAAAAAGAAAAAGGGGAAAGGCTCACCTGGCCTCACCTATGAAGCCACTAGAGAGGTCAGCCCACCTAGGCAGCCCAGTTGGCGGCCCAGCCCACCAGCCATCGCACCGTCTTCAACCTCCTGCCAGTAGGCAAGAGGGCGTGTGTTCTCCGCGTGCAAGCACGCGTTGCGGCCACCTCCTCCCTCCTTGCCTGCCTGGTTCCTCCTGAACGGCTCTAGATGACACCATGCGCCTCCTGGACCTCCCGCTCACCCCCGAGCTCATTCCCCTCCTCTGCTCCCTCTTCCTCTCATCACCGAACGCACTCGAGAGTGCCGATCGCCGTACCCATGGCCACCGGCTACCCCTCGCCCTGCCGCTAAGCCTAGAAGCTCCACCGCGTCTGCCTTGACCTCTCCACCGAGCTACGCGACGCCCGGAGGCCCCTGCTCCATCTACACCATCGTCGTCTTCGCCTCGGTCGCCGCGGTTCATCGCCGTCGATCTGCTTCGACCCAAGCATCCCCGAGCCCGCTGAGACCTCTGCCGGCTTCGCTGTGAGCTCCTGTTGCCTCCCCCTTGCTCTTCCCCTCTGTTCTCCTCCTCTAGCTTGCCTCCCCACCGCAACCGAAGCTCGCCGCCGCCGCGGCTCCTCGTCATCGTGGCTAGGACCCCAAAACTTCTGCCCGAGAACATGGTTGTGCTCTTGCTGGATCGTAGCTACTGCCCCGCTGCTTGGCTTGCTCTGCCACCTGCTCTAGCCGTAGCTGCCGCACACACCAAGCTCCGACCGCCGCTAACCTCGTCATCCCCGGCAGCCCCGCGGCCTCCCTAGATGCGCACGGGCCTGGGCTTCCCCCTAGTGCCCTCAGCGTGCCCTGCCGCTGCACCTAGCGCCACTTCGGCGAGCCTCCGCCGTGAGATGTGGTCGCCAACGCTTAATCCGGCGACGCTGACGTGGCAGGATTAGATTACGTGCTAATCACCCAGTTAATCAACCCCGAGTCGATGACATGTGGGACCCGCACTGTTAGTGACACAATTAAAGTTAAATAACCACTGTTAACCCCCTGAGTCAAGGACAGGTGGAGCCCACCAGTCAGAATTGACTTTGATCAATGCTGACGTCACCCTAACTTAATGTTGACGCAATAAAGTATTTTCTGGATTTAATCTTATTCTGAAAATTCCAGAAAATATCCTAAACTTGTAAAATTCATAGAAATTCAACCATAACTCCAAATGAAATAAGTTATATATGAAAAATGATCAGAAAAATACAATCTGTCCATCTATACTAGTTTCATGCATGTTAGAACAACTTATAGTTGCTGTTCAGGACAAATCTTATAAATAGCATTTGAATATCCACATATGGAGTTTGAATTTGAAACTTAGATTCAAACCAACCCCATTTAAGTTGCTTCTAGTTGAATTAGTTCAAACCACAACATATTGCCATGTCATGATCATGCATCATATTGTGCATTGCATTGATTGTGTTCTTCCTTGTTGGCTGGTGTTTGTCCCCTCTCGATAGACGTGGTTTCGACGATGAGTTCAGTGACACCGATGAAGAACTATACTATCTTCAGAAGTGCCAGGCAAGCAAAGCCCCCTTGTTCATTCCAAAACAATCCCACTCTCTCGCTCCTGCTCTCTTTTACTGCATTAGGACAACAATGATTCATCTGTTACTTGTTGCGGTAGTTGAACCCCTTTTCCTCTGCATGACATGTCATTGCCATAGTAAATAGATGAAACCCACTAGCATGAGTAGGTGTTGTTTGAGCCCTGTTGTGCCTACTCATTCATGCTTGTTTGTCATGCCTGCTATTGCTTAGAGTTGAATCAGGTCTAATTCCTCGGCGATGAATTGGAATGGTGATGAACATGTCCTACTGTGTGTGAGCTAAGTATGTGAACACGATTTGGTAAAGGTAGTGGTGAGAGGCCATGTAAGAGTACATGGTGGGTTGTCTCATTGCAGTCGTCCTCGGGAACTGAGTTCTGTGTTTGTGATCCATGAACAGTTACTACCACACATTGGATTCCGTTAACTCGACCCCTTTCGGCTTATTAATCAACTCGATCTCTGTCCTGGAGTTGCAACTAGTTTCTGGTGTTTGTAGGTAGTGTTAGTAGTCTGCCAAGTGGCACCCGGTACAGGTGGGCTTCAGACATACTAGGCATAGTGGCACGGTGTACCAAGTGGCACCCAGATGGTGGGCTTGGGAACCCTGCTCACATCATTTGAGGTCGTGAGCGACACATCGGCCGGATCTCCTTGCGGATGGAACCAGAATAGGCAATAAACCTGGACTAGAGACTTGTGTGGTTAGTCAGGTCATGGGCGACTCCCTCGCTTGAAGGTTGCCAAGATACACGACGTGTACATGGTGGTAAGTGTGGAGAGCATGTGTGAAGAAGTACACCCCTGCAGGGATAACATGATCTATTCGAATAGCCGCGTGTCCGCGGTAAAGGACTTCTGGGTTGCCTATACAGTTCATAGACAAGTGAAAGTGGATACCCTAAAATGCGCAAGTTAAGTGTGAGTGCTATGGATGGCGTTCTAGTAGGAAGACGGAAGCGGATCCATAGTGGTGTATTGATATGGTGAATATGTGGACTTGTGTGCGCCACCTCAAAAGAGTTACTTGCAATCATAGTTCAGGATAGCCACCGAGTCAAAGCTGGCTTGCTACAGTTAAACTCCACCACCCCCTTTGTTGATAGTGATGCATATGTAGATAGTTCTTATGTAAGTCTTGCTGGGTACATTTGTACTCACATTTGCTTAATTTATGTTTTTGCAGAGAGACTTCAGTCTCGCTAGTAGTTCCGCATGGACTTCGACGTTTAGTTTGTTACCTCAGCTATGATCTTGTGCCCTCGGCAGGATCTGGTAGATAGTCAAGCTTCTCAGCCTTTTTCATTTCTAGATGTCTGTACTCAGACAAGTTAAGCTTCCACTTGTGCTTTGACTTGTATGCTCTGATTGTTGGGTCATGAGACCCATGTTTGTAGTATCTCGCTCCTCGGAGCCTATTGATTAAAATAATTGAGTTGTAGAGTCATGTTATGATGCCATGTTGTATTTGCACATATCGAGCATATTGTGTGTATGTTATTGAAATGCTTGGTATGTGTGGGATCTGACTATCTAGTTGTTTATCCTTCGTAGCCTCTCTTACCGGGAAATGTCTCCTAGTGCTTCCACTGAGCCTTCGTAGCTTGCTACTGCTCCAGAACACTTAGGCTGGCCGGCATGTGCCCTTCTTCGTTCTTGTGTCTGTCCCTTCGGGGAAATGTCACGCGGTGTCTACCGGAGTCCTGTTAGCCTGCTGCAGCCCGGTTTATTGGAGTCCTGCTATCCCAGGTGCTACAGCCTGGATTCACTCGCTGATGACTGACACGTTCGTTGCTGGGTCATGTATGCCGGTCCCTGTAAGTTAGTACCACTTTGGGTTCACGACTAGACATGTCAGCCCGGGCTCCTTGTCATATGGATGCTAGCGACATTATCATATACGTGTGCCAAAAGGCGCCAATGGTCCTGGGCCTAGTTAGGCGAAACCTGTGGGAACACCGTGCGTGAGGCCGCAAAGTGATATGAGGTGTTACATGCTAGATCTGTGTGGCATTAAGTCAGGGTCCTGACAATCAAGTAGACATACCCATATCTTCTTAAGTCATCAGTGAGGGTGAGAACATAACGATAGCCTCCGCGAGGCTCAACGCTCATTAGACCGCACACATCAGTATGTATGATTCCCAATAAGTTCGTTGCTCGCTCCACTGTTCCGGAGAATGGAGTCTTGGTCATTTTGCCCATGAGTCATGGTTCGCATGTGTCAAATGATTCGTAATCAAGAGACTCCAAAAGTCCATCTGCTTGGAGATTCTTCATGCGTTTGACACCAATGTGACCAAGGCGGCAGTGCCACAAGTATGTGGGACTATCATTATCAACCTTACATCTTTTGGTATTCACACTATGAATATGTGTAACATCACGTTCGAGATTCATTAAGAATAAACCATTGACCAGCGGGGCACGACCATAAAATACATCTCTTATATAAATAGAACAACCATTATTCTTGGATTTAAATGAGTAGCCATCATGTATGAAATGAGATCCAGATATAATGTTCATGCTCAAAGCTGGCACTAAATAACAATTATTGAGGTTCAAAACTAATCCCATAGGTAAATGTAGAGGTAGCATGCCGACGGCGATCACATCGACCTTGGAACCATTCCCGACGCGCATCGTCACCTCATCCTTCGCCAGTCTCCGCTCATTCCTCAGCTCCTGTTTTGAGTTACAAATATGAGCAACCACACCGGTATCAAATACCCAGGAGCTACTACGAGTACTGGTAAGGTACACATCAAAAACATGTATATAACATATACCTTTGTTGTTGCCAGCATTCTTGTCCGCTAAGTACTTGGGACAGTTCCGCTTCCAGTGTCTGTTTCCCTTGCAATAAAAGCACTCAGTCTCAGGTTTGGGTCCATGCTTTGGCTTCTTCCCGGCAATTGGCTTACCGGGCGCGGCAACTCCCTTGTCGTCCTTCTTGAAGTTCTTCTTACCCTTGCCTTTCTTGAAACTAGTGGTTTTAGTGACCATCAACACTTGATGTTCCTTTTTGATCTCCATGTCCACTGATTTCAGCATTGAATATACCTCAGGAATGGTTTTCACCATCCCCTGCATATTGAAATTCATCACAAAGCTCTTATAGCTAGGTGGGAGCGACTGGAGGATTCTGTCGACGACCGCGTCATTCGGGAGAATAACTCCCAGCTGAGATAAGCGGTTGTGCAACCCAGATATTTTGAGTATGTGCTCGCTAACAGAACCATTCTCCTCCATCTTACAACTGTAGAACTTGTCGGAGACTTCATATTTCTCGACCCGGGCATGAGCTTGGAAAACCATTTTCAGCTCTTGGAACATCTCATATGCTCCGTGCTTCTCAAAACTCTTTTGGAGCCCCAGTTCTAAGCTGTAAAGCATGCCACACTGAACCCGGGAGTAATCATCACTATGCGACTGCCAGGCATTCATAACGTCCTGAGTTGCTGGGAAAACGGGTGCTTCACCTAGCGGTGCATCTAGGACATATGCTTTCTTGGTAGCTATGAGGATGATCCTCAAGTTGCAGACCCAGTCCGTATAGTTGTTGCCATCATCTTTCAGCTTGGTTTTCTCTAGGAATGCGTTGAAGTTGAGGGCAACATTAGCATGGGCCATTTGATCTACAACACATATTGCAAAGATTTTCGACTAAGTTCATGATAATTAAGTTCTCTAATCAAAATATTTAATGAACTCCCACTCAGATAGACATCCCTCTAGTCATCTAAGTGATACATGATCCGAGTCAACTAGGCCGTGTCCGATCATCATGTGAGAAGAACTAGTCATCATCGGTGAACATCTTCATGTTGATCGTATCTTCTATACGACTCATGTTCGACCTTTCCGTCTCTTGTTTCCGAGGCCATGTCTGTACATGCTAGGCTCCTCTAGTCAACCTAAGTGTTTTGCATGTGTAAATCTGGCTTACACCTATTGTATGCGAACGTTAGAATGTATCACACCCGATCATCACGTGGTGCTTCGAAACAACGAACCTTCGCAACAGTGCATAGTTAGGCGGAACACTTTCTTGAAATTTTATAAGGGATCATCTTATTTATGCTAACGTCGTTCTAAGCAAATAAGATGTAAAACTTGATAAACATCACATGCAATCAAATAGTGACATGATATGGCCAATATCTTTTTGCTCCTTTTGATCTCCATCTTCGGGACACCATGATCATCATCGTCACCAGCATGACACCATGATCTCCATCATCGTGTCTTCATGAAGTTGTCTCGCCAACTATTACTTCTACTACTATGGCTAACGGTTTAGCAATAAAGTAAGGTAATTACATGGCGTTATTCAATAACACACAGGTCATACAATAAATTAAGACAACTCCTATGGCTCCTGCCGGTTTTCACACTCATCGACATGCAAGTCGTGATTCCAATTACAAGAACATTATCAATCTCATACATCACATATATATCATTCATCACATCCTTTTGGCCATATCACATCACACGGCATATGCTGCAAGAACAAGTTAGACGTCCTCTAATTGTTGTTGCAAGTTTTTAAGTGTCTGCTATAGGTTTCTAGCAAGAACATTTCTTACCTACGCCAAAACCACAACCTGATATGCCAATTGCTTTACCCTTCATAAGGACCCTTTTCATCGAATCCGATCCGACTAAAGTGGGAGAGACAGACACCCGCTATCCACCTTATGCAACTAGTGCATGTCAGTCGGTGGAACCTATCTCACGTAAGCGTACGTGTAAGGTCGGTCCGGGCCGTTTCATCCCACGATGCCGCCGAATCAAGATAAGACTAGTAGTGGCAAGTAAATTTAAAAAATCGACGCCCACAACAACTTGTGTTCTACTCGTGCATAGAAACTACGGATAGACCTTGCTCGTGATGCCACTGTTGGGGATCATTGCAAAACTTAAAAAAATTCTACACATCACCAAGAACAATCTATGGAGTAACTAGCAACGAGAGAGAGGGGAGTGCATATTCATACCCTTGAAGATTGTGAGACAGAAGCGTTACAAGAACGCGGATGAAGGAGTCGTACTCGTAGCAATTTGGATTGCAGTGGATTCCGATCTAAGCGCCGAACAACGGCACCTCCGGGTTCAACACACGTGCAGCCCGGTGACGTCTCCCACTCCTTGATCTAGCAAGGAGGAGGAAGAGGTTGAGGAAGATGGCTCCAGCAGCAGCACGATGGCGTGGTGGTGATGGAGTAGCAGTTCTCCGGCAGGGCTTCACCAAGCTCATGCGGAGGAGGAGAGGTGTTGTGGAGGGGAGGGGCTGCGCCTTGGATGTGGTGCTGCACCCCTCCCTCGGCCCCTCTATTTATAGGGAGAAGGGGGAAGGGCGCCGGCCCCTCTAGATGAGATCTAGAGAGGGGCGGCGACCAAGGGGGAGGGGCTGGCCCCCCAAGCAAGGGGGGCGCCCCCCTTAGGGTCCCCCCCAACCCTAGGCGCACGGGACCTAGGGGAGGATGGCTCCCAGCCCACTTAGGGGCTGGTTCCCTTCCACCTACAGCCCATAAGGCCCTCCGGGGCAGGTGGATCCTCCCGGTGGACCCCCGGAACCCCTCCGGTGGTCCCGGCACAATACCGGTATACCCCCGAATATTTCCGGTCACCGTATGATGACTTCCCATATATAAATCTTCACCTCCGGACCATTCCAGAACTCCTTGTGACGTCCAGGATCTCATCCGGGACTCCGAACAAATCTTCCTTATAACCCTAGCGTCGTCGAACGTTAAGTGTGTAGGCCCTATGGGTTCGGGAATCATGCAGACATGACCGAGACAACTCTCTGGCCAATAACCAACATTGGGATCTGGATACCCATGTTGGCTCCCACATGTTCCACGATGATCTCACCGGATGAACCACGATGTCGAGGATTCAAGTAATCCCGTATAAAATTCCCTTTGTTAATCGGTACGTTACTTGCTCGAGATTCGATCGTCGATATCCCAATACCTCGTTCAATCTTGTTACCGGCAAGTCACTTTACTCGTTCCGTAATGCATGATCCCGTGACCAACTACTTAGTCACATTGAGCTCATTATGATGATGCATTACCGAGCGGCCCAGATATACCTCTCCATCATACGGAGTGACAAATCCCAGTCTCGATTCGTGCCAACCTAACAGACACTTTTGGAGATACCTGTAGTGCAGCTTTATAGCCACCCGGTTATGTTGTGACGTTTGGTACACCCAAAGCATTCCTATGGTATCTGGGAGTTGCATGATATCATGGTCTAAGGAAATGATGCTTGACATTAGAAAAGCTTTAGCAAACGAACTACACGATCTTGTGCTATGCTTAGGATTGGGTCTTGTCCATCACATCATTCTCCTAATGACGTGATCCCGTTATCAATGACATCCAATGTCCATAGTCAGGGAACCATGACCATCTGTTGATCAACGAGCTAGTCAACTAGAGGCTCACTAGGGACTTGTTGTGGTCTATGTATTCACACATGTATTACGGCTTCCAGTCAATACAATTATAGCATGAACAATAGACAATTATCATGAACAAGGAAATATAATGATAACAATTTTATTATTGCCTCTAGGGCATATTTCCAACAACGTTGGTGTCTTGGAGGCTACCGCTCCGCTGTCGAGCGGTATGGCGATGCCTCTGGAGGTCCCCGCGCCGCCTACGGGGGGCCCAACTCCGTCTTTGGAGTTTGCGGCATGCGGCCCGTCGCCTAGCGCACGAACGACACCGCTCGCCAGGTATGGACTGCCAGGATGATGTGGGTGTTCGCGGATCACGCCACAGGTTCTTTTCGCGACCGGGCCGCTTCCAGTTCACACCAGTACAGGCAGGCCGGTCCCGGATGAACCGATCGCCGTGGTCGTGTTCCTCTTGGGAGCCATGGCGACGAAGAACTTGTTCGACTAGCTGCTAAACCAGATTCTCACTACTGCCTCTGCTACCTGGCGCGCCAAAGATGTCGGTGGAAAATAGCACCTATGGGATCACAATAATCCCTACTTCGGTTGTGGGGCGCGGGGTCAGCAATCAGCACAAACACACGGGTCGTTTACCCAGGTTTGGGCCGCAAGGATGCGTAATACCCTAGTCCTGCTTTGATGTGTATATCTGTGTTTTTAGAGTTCTTGAGCTAGCTACAATGAGCGTAACTTATCCAAGGGTCTGAATCCTTCTCCTAGATGCCTTGGGCCTCCTTTTATAGGCAAGGGGATCATCACAGTGGCACACAGGAGGTGGCATCGAGGTATTGTGGTTAAGCCTATCACTTGTCATTATGGGACAATACGCATTTAATGTGCCTCTGACGTGTCCCCTTTACTTTATAACCGCTTCACCCTGCCTTGACACGCGCCTGGGCCAGCGAGGCGATCAGCGCCATGTCGGCTGGCAGGCTGTTGAGGTGGCACGGTGGTAGGGCCTTCCCTAAGGTTTGCATGCCACCACATAGGCATGTGCTGAGCCAGCCTGGATGTCACATCCCTAGTTCTGGTATGCACTAGGCTAGACCTTCGTGTGAGCATCATGTTTAAATTCAAATGAAATTTGCATTGAGGAATTTTCAAAAGCCTCAGAAGACCTCTAAATATAACCAACATTTAAATCTCATCAAATGAGTCCAAATAAATGTTCCTATTACTCTCTGAAAATATTGGTAGGAGGTATAATTCAAACAAATACTTTTGGAATCACAGAAATATTTATTTTGGGTGTTTGACTTAAACCAATGACATATTTGAGTTGAACTTATTTCTATTATATAAGAAATAAAGTTCAAATATTTTTGTAAGTTGCCTGTGACCTTGGACTAGTTCCTGAGCTCACATACAATTTACAGAAAGTAAAAAAATGATTTGATGTTTTAAATCAAATCAAAACCAATTGCAGAAAATAGAAAACATTAATAAATAGAAAAACCAGAGAGAGAGAGAGAGAACCTACCTGGGGCACTTACCTGGCAGCCCAGCCAGCCCACCACTGTAGCAGCCCAGCCGGGCAAAGCCAGCCCGGCCCACCAGGGGCAGCAATGTCTTCTTCCTCTTGCCAGGAGGAGAAGCAGCTGTGTGCCCGGCGCGCACGCGAGCCGCGCCAGCTCCTCCCTACCTGCCTGGCCTCCCCGATCTTCTGGAGGACGCCACGCACCCCCCTGGACCGCTCTCGCTCTCTCCCGTGCTTCTCCCTCCTCTGCTCTCTCTCCCTCTCGCGCTCGAGCGCCGCTGTCGCCGCCGCTCATCGATGCCGCACCCTGAGCCACCTCCTCGCCTCCCCTACGCATCCATCGGCCTCGCCGCCGTCGCCTACGCCTTCTGCACCGATCCATGCAACACCGGAAGCCCCGAATCGCCATCCCCTCCGTCTTCTTCAACCTCCAGCACCTGAGATCGTCGGCAATGCCACGTCACCGTCCGGCCTCCCCAAGCTAGCAGATGCGTACAAATGACGTGGGGTGAGCCCCTCTGTCACACCCTAGCTAGTCATGCATTAGAGTGTTGCATCATGTTTACTCTTTCATCAGAAACTTGAAATGGGGATCTATGAAACCCTCAGAATCATTTGAAAATGATCCAAATAAAAATTTCTCCAAAAGGGTCCAAGAAAATGCTCATGTGGCTCTCTGAAAATATTGGACAGAGATAAAAATCAAACCAATATTTTTAAGAGCTCATAGGTATTTATTTTGGGCTTTTGGAATTAATGCATAAATATTTGCATTGGAAATATATTAATTATATATATTAATATATGTCCAAATATTATGCCATTTATAAAGGAGCTCTGGAATAATGTATCTAGCTCCTGCAAAAATTGGCATAAGTTAAATAAATGATTTAATATTTTTTTAAATCAAAACAAATGTCAGAAATTTGAAAACAGAAAAATAAAAAAAAGGGAGAAGCTTACCTGGGCTCCTCCCTGTGCAGCCCAGCCAGCTGGCCGGCCCAGCCAGCAGCCGGCCCAGCCCACCTCCCTCCTCTGTCGTCTTCGTCCTCGACAGAGGGAGGGGAGTGTGGCCGGCACGCGCGCGCGCCACCGCGCCACGCCACCTCTCTCCCTGCTTGCCTGCCCTCCCCTCCTCGCTCGATGCCCCGGACGACGCCACGCCTCCCCCCCCTGCTCTCTCTCACTCGCCCTCGGCTCTTCCCTCCTCTCCCTCGCTCTCTCTCTCACACGGCCGAACACCACCGTCGCCGCCGTTCGCCATAGCAGCCGTCTCCGGCCACCCCTCGCTCCCCCAACTAGCTCAGAAGCTCCGCCACAACCCCCTCTTCCTCCCCACCGCTCCACGGGCCTCCGGAAGCCCTGCATCGCCGCCACGTCGCCGTTCCCCTCTTCGGGCTCCGACCATCATCGCCGTCGAATTCGCCGTCTCCAGCGCGTCTCCGAGCCCGCTTCGACGCCCACTGCAACCGCGGTGAGCCCCCGAGTCGTTTCCCCCTTCTCCCCTGGTCTCCTTCGACCTCTAGGCCTTAGCCCCACCTTGTCCGAGAGCTCCATGCCGCCGGCGATGTCGCCGTCGTGGCCACGGTCACCGTAGCGCCCAACCGAGCACACTATCGTGCTCCACGCCTCACTAGGAGCACGCAGCACGCACCAACGCCTCCCTAAACACCCTGCAACGCTGACTCCGACCGCACCCGAACTCCGGCCGCCGCTCACGAGCTCGCCGTCGACGGTACCGGCCACCCCAGGCTCGGCCACCACCACCGTTCGACGCGCGGGAGCAAGAGCTCTCCAACGAGCCCAAGAACGGCCTCGCCCGTGCCCTGTAGCGCGATCCCGCATCGCGCCGCCGTCTCGGGCCTCGCCGGTGTCACGTCGCCGGTGGGTTTGACCCACTTTGACCACGGCAGGACCCCCCTGAGTCCCTGACAGGTGGGCCCAGCCCTGTAGCTAATTAGGATTAGCGCTAACCACTGTTAGTTAACCCCCTGACACTGACCAGTGGGCCCCAGCGCCACTAACCCCTAATTAGGATTAAACTAACCCTGTTAAACCCCCCCTGTCACTGACGTGTGGCCCCCACACGTCAGGTTTGACCCCAGCCAGCCGCAGTTGACTACTGACGTCATGCTGACGTCATGCTGGCGCAATAATTATAATTTCTGGATTTAATTTAAATCAGGAAATTCCAGAATATTATTTAAACTTCAAAAATTCATAACTTTTATTCTGTAACTCCAAATTGGACAATTTATATATGAAAAATGATCAGAAAAATCCAATCTATCCATCTGTACTATTTTCATGCATGATCAAACAAGTTAAATTGATGTTTCAAGCAGAACAAGGAAAAGCACTTTAAGAGGCCATGTTTGAGTTTGAAATTTGAATCTATGATTCAAATTTGTTCAAACCCTTCTGGTTTTAGTTGCATTAGCCCAACACACTCATATTGCTTTGTTTCATGCATGCATCATATTGTTGCACATTGTTTGGTGATGGTTGTGTATCGGTGTCCTTTGCGACAGGTTCTGCCTCCGAGGAGTACCGTGATTACCCTAACGAAGAACCGTATCAGTGCATCGAACCATCAGGCAAGCAACCAACCATTTGATCATATCGATACAATCCCATGTTCTCGCTCCTGCTCTCTTTACTGCATTAAGACAACGCGATTCAAACTGTTGTGTGCTACGGTAGTTGAACCCATTTCCTCTGCATGACCTGTCATTGCCACAGTAACTAGATGAAACCCACTAGCATGTGTAGGAGTTGATTGAGCCCTATGTATGTGTTGTTCCTACCTTGCTATGCCTGCTATGCTTAGAGTCGTGTCAGGTCTGGTTCATCTGGGTGATGGGCTAGAGTGAAATGATTATGTCGGTAATGAGAGTGTTGTGGTGAACACGATTTGGTAAAGGTATCGATGAGAGGCCATGTAGGAGTACATGGTGGGTTGTTTCATTGAAGCCGACCTTAAGCACTGAGATCTGTATGTGTGATTTAAGAATCAGCTACTACCATGCATTGGGCCCGAAACCAATGGACCCTCTCAGCTTCTTACTCACCCTAGTTCTCCGTCCAGGAGTTGCAAGTAGTTTCTGGTGTTTGTAGCCTACTGGAGGCCGTGGACAGCGCTGACCGTAGGGGTGGGCTGTGATGCGGTAGGTACGTGGCACGATGTACCGAATACCCGTTAGGTATCTCGGGAACCCTGTTCACATCGTTCGGGGCCGTATGGGAAACCTCGGCCGGACTCCCTGCGGATGGAACCTGGATAGGCGAGAAACCTGGACTGGAGGCTTAGGTGATTAGGTAGGTCGTGGCCGACACCCACGTTGGGCTTCAGCTTGAAGGTTGCCGAGTACATGTCGTGTAAACGACGGTAAGTGGTGAGAGCGTGTATGAAGGAGTACACCCCTGCAGGGTTAACATGATCTATTCGAATAGCCGCGTCCGCGGTAAAGGACTACTTGGTTGCCTATACAGTTCATAGACAAGTAAATGGAAACTACTAAAAGCCTCAAGATAAGTGTGAGTGCCGAGGATGGCTCTTCCGTAGGAAGACGGAGGTGGATCCTCGGTAGTGTATTGAAGTGGTGAGTAGTGGACTCGTGTGCGCAAAACCATTTCAAGTTAGAGTATCGTAGGATAGTCTAGCCAAGAGTCAAAGCTGGCTTGCTGCAATAACTCCACCAACCCTTCTTGATACTATGCATGTATGTAGGATCTGATGTAAGTCTTGCTGAGTACCTTTGTACTCATGTTGCTATAATCTACATTTTTACAGAAGATGCTGCAACCCCTTCTGATGGGTTCTATGTAGACGTTGACATCAACGAGTAGGCTAAAGACCCAGGTGGTGACCCTGAGCTTGTGAAGGACCACGTAGTATAGCTAGGCTTTCCAAGCCTCTTTTATTTTACTAGTTGTCTGTACTCAGACAAGTTACTTCCGCTGCTGGTTTGTATGACTGTATGACTTGTATGTTGGGTCATGAGACCCGTACCTTGGTGTATGTTATGTATGGCTCCCTGAGCCTTAAATAAAGTACTTGTGTCGTAGAGTCATGTTGTGATGCTTCGTTGTATTGCACATATCGAGCATATTGTGTGTATGATTGAAATGCTTGGTATGTGTGGGATCTGACTATCTAGTTGTTTATCTTTAGTAGCCTCTCTTACCGGGAAATGTTTCCTAGTGTTACCGCTGAGCCACGGTAGCGTGCTACTGCTCTGGAACACTTAGGCTGGCCGGCATGTGTCCTTCTTCGTTCCTGTGTCTGTCCCTTCGGGGAAATGTCACGCTTTGAGTACCGGAGTCCTGTTAGCCCGCTACAGCCCGGTTTACCGGAGTCCTGCTAGCCCAGTGCTACAGCCCGGACCCACTTGCTGATGACCGACACGTTCGAAGCTGGGTCATGGATGCCTGTCCCTGTAAGTCCGTGCCACTTTGGGTTTACGACTAGTCATGTCAGCCCGGGCTCTTTATCATATGGATGCTAGCGACACTATCATATACGTGAGCCAAAAGGCGCAAACGGTCCCGGGCAAAGGTAAGGCGACACCCGTGGGAACACCGTGCGTGAGGCCGCAAAGTGATATGAAGTGTTACCGGCTAGATCGATGTGACATCGAGTCGGGGTCCTGACAGCATTGGTATCAGAGCCGGACTGCCTGTAGGTTCTTCAAGCCAAACTGGTCGATGTTGAGTCTAGAAATTCTTTAGTTATATGTAGGGGAATTGTTTGTGGGTTGGAACGTAAGGCTCTTTTTACTTCTCTATCTTATGACATTCTGATCTGAGTCAGTCCATTCTTCTACCGGGGGTTAAGGAATTAGGATCTGTTCTCTCTATTAGGATCACGTGTTACTAATCAGTAGTACCTTATAAGTTTGATGGATACAAGCCTAGTTCAGTTCTACTACCACATTATGTTGTTAGAATGGTTTCAGAACTTTGATATGATGATGTTGAGTGTGTACGAAATCCTTTGTCAAATGTCTCAAAATCCATCTTGAGCATTTACAGCTGTTATGCTGCCGAAATTTTGCTAGAAATTCTAATGCCTTTGCATTATGATTGTGCTTTCAGATGGCCACTCGCGACCTCAATCAAGTGGTTCGCCTGACTCGATGCCTAGATGTACCCGGCCATATTGCCAAGTTGGTCAGGGTAATGACTGAGGCTGGATACCGCTGGTATCCCGAGTACACGGTCGAAGAGCAATTCCGAGACTTTAATCAAAGCCAGTATCTCTGCACTGTCAGGATATTTCCATCTTATCCTGGATCCACCGAGCCTCTTCACTGCTCCTATGGACTCGGGGTTACTATTGAGATGGCTGTGCAGGACGCCGCCTACTCTATGATGACCATTATGCGAGTCAGATCTGGTATATTTCGGGACTCTGATTTCCGGTATATGCCAGGATCACTTCCGGGAGCACAAGGGTATCTCCAGGCTATCTATGCTGACCCCACTCAGGAGGATTCACGGACTCGCACCACTGCTGAGATGCTCGAGGATAAGGACCGTGAAAATCGGGCCTTAAGGTTAGAGCTCTTCAATACCCGTGCTAACCACTGGGCCACTTTGACTCGGTTCGCACCGGCGGTGCAAGCTGGATATTCAGATATGCGCAATCTCTATCCTGTGAGATCTTCTCTGCCAGACGTGATGGTTTGGCGTGATGTAGGAGGCATCACCCCACCTCGCGGTCCCCGCAGGCCACCGTCTGTTGGTCCAAGACCTCATCCTAGCCCCTATGGTCCACAAGCTCCGCGAGATCGTCTATTTCCGGATGATCATGTTGAGCTTCCAGGCTATGGAGGTGACTTCTACGAGGACTACTACGGATCGGTCTGAGTTAGTGGTAGTATCACTAGTTCGCACTAGCTGTGTCTTCTATCGTCCCGCGTGACTCGTGGGATATGACCTAGTTTGTACTCTTTCCGGAGGTGTAGAAAAATAATGTATAGGAGCTTGGAATGCCTCCGATGAGATGTAATCCTCTTTTCACCGTAATAGTACTTTGTTTGGTCTTGTACTAAACCCTGTATGGTGTGTATGACGATGGAATAAAGAAGCAGTTTCTGTATCTACCATGTCATACGGATGATCATCTTGCATTTCGAGTTATTCCTTACATTTTTATCCTATGTCGGAATCTTATCATCCTGACTAAATCATTGTCTTGTTTACCTAGGATGGTCAACACGCGCGCTAACCCTGCTTCTCAAGAGCAGGCCGAAGGCAGTGAAGGCAGGAATGAAAATCTGCCTCATCCTCCTTCACTAGCCGAGGTTATGATGGAAGCTGAGAGAAACAAGCGGGAGACCAACCGTTTGTTGGAGCGTATTGAACAGAATACAGCACACCATCAGAGGACTAACGTGGTGTCACTCAGTGATTTCATCAAATTACATCCACCCACGTTCCACCACTCCGTCGAGCCTCTCGACGCTGATGACTGGCTTCGCGGTATTGCTCACAAACTGCGTTCCGCGCTGGTAGCGGAGGCTGACAAGGTCACCTTTGCTGCATATCATCTTGAAGGCCCCGCCAGTCTATGGTGGGAGAATTTTGGAGCTATGCGCCCAGCGGGCCATGTCACTACCTGGGCTGAATTCAGCGAGGCTTTCCGTGAACATCACATTCCGGAGGGTCTCATGGACCGTAAACGTGAAGAATTTTGCAGTTTCACGCAAGGCCGACTTTCTGTGGATGCCTATAGCAGGGAGTTTGGTAATCTCGCCCGATATGCAACTGAGGAAGTGTCTACTGACGCCAAGAAGCAAGCAAGGTTCCGTAAGGGCCTTAGTCTTGAGCTTCGCCGCGACCTCCGTCTGCATGAGTGCACATCTTTTCAGAAACTTGTCAACAAAGCCATCAGTGCTGAAACTGGTCAGACTGACTATGACGCAACACGCAAGCATGGCCGTGACATGGGTTCCTCATCCGGTGCTGGTCCTCAGAAGCGCCGCGTGTGGGTGCCCAACACCGCCCTGCCACCCAGGTTCACACCAAGGCCATCTTTCCAGGCGCCTCGCCCTGTTCAACAGTCTGCACCGGCCAAGCCCTATGGGGGTCCAACCAACAATGCTCCTCCACGTACCAGTTCCGTGACTTGTTTGAAGTGTGGGGAATCTGGTCACTATATGCGTGAGTGTCCCCAGACCAACCCCAATCAATCTGCTAAA
The DNA here is from genome assembly GCF_002162155.2 of Triticum dicoccoides. Taxonomy (NCBI): domain Eukaryota; kingdom Viridiplantae; phylum Streptophyta; class Magnoliopsida; order Poales; family Poaceae; genus Triticum; species Triticum dicoccoides. The sequence goes on along the minus strand of NC_041381.1, from coordinate 233,454,832 downwards.
GCTGTTGGCCGTGGCAAGCCGACAGGGAAAATATTCCACGCCAAACCGGTCACCGCTTCACGTGGCCATGTCAACTGTATCTCTGCCGAAGAAGCTCAAGAGGATCCCAACGTCGTTCTCGATACGCTTCTTGTTAATTGCCACCCGGCATCTGTTCTTTTCGATACAGGAGCCTCTCATTCTTTTATATCTGAAAACTATGCTCGCTTGCATAACGTCGCATTCGGTGACATGCCAACCTCTATGGTAATTCAAACTCCGGGATCCAAATGGCAAACTTCTAGAGTAAGCCATGGAAATGAAATCCAAGTCGACAGACTTGTTTTTCTCGCGTCTTTGATAGCCCTTAAATCTTCAGATATTAATATCATTTTGGGTATGGACTGGATGTCAGCTCATCAAGCCAAAATTGATTGCTTCTCTAGGACTGTTCAACTCACCCATCCTTTGGGGAAGATAGTCAATGTGTTGACCCGAATAGCCAAGCGACAATTATACTCTCTTATGAGCGAGATAGTCAATGTGTAAACCCAGCGACAATTATACTCTCTTAACGCCAGCCCTTTGCCAGACCTTGAGGACGTGCCGGTAGTCCGTGACTTCCCGGATGTCTTTCCAGAGGAATTGCCAGGTGTTCCACCTGACAGGGATGTTGAGTTTGTAATAGACCTCATTCCAGGAACCGTTCCGATTGCTAGAAGACCTTATAAGATGGCACCCCTAGAACTAGCCGAGCTTAAGAAACAACTCGATGAGTCCTTGAAAAAGGGTTTCATCCGACCTAGTTCATCTCCGTGGGCTTGCCCCATTCTCTTCGTCAAGAAGAAGGATGGTACGGACCGGATGGTTGTAGATTACCGACCTGTCAATTTGGTCACAATCAAGAACAAATATCCACTTCCCAGGATCAACGACCTGTACGATCAGCTCGCTGGATCCTCAGTCTTCTCCAAGATGGATTTGAGGTTGGGCTACCATCAAATGAAAATCAGAAACGGGGACATCCCTAAAACGGCCTTTGTTACTCGTTATGGCCAATACGAGTACACCGTCATGTCCTTCGGTTTAACCAACGCTCCAGCCACCTTTTCTCGGTTAATGAACTCAATCTTCATGGAGTATTTGGATAAATTCGTCGTAGTTTATCTCGATGATATACTCATCTACTCCAAGAACGAGGAAGAACATGCCGAACATTTAAGGCTAGTGTTGAAGAAACTTCGAGAGCATCGCCTTTATGCCAAATTTTCGAAATGTGAATTCTAGTTGTCAGAAGTGACCTATCTGGGTCATGTAATATCTGGTAAAGGTATTGCTGTTAACCCCGAGCGAGTTCAACCCGTCCTTAATTGGACTCCACCTGAATCGGTCAAGCAAGTTCGGAGTTTTCTAGGCTTAGCGAGCTATTGTCGTCGCTTTGTCGATAACTTCTCCAAGGTTGCCAAACCTCTAACCGAACTCCTCAAGAAAGATAAGAAGTTCGAATGGACTCCACAATGTGAGCACAGCTTTCAGGAACTGAAAAGACGCCTGACCTCTGCTCCCGTACTGGTACCGCTAGACTTCTCCAAGGACTTTGTTATCTACTGCGACGCCTCGCGACAAGGACTAGGTTGCATTCTCATGCAAGATCGACACGTAATTGCTTACGCTTCACGGCAATTGCACCCACATGAGGAGAATTATCCTACTCATGATCTAGAGCTTGCAGCCGTAGTCTATGCACTTAAGACTTGGCGACATTACCTCCTCGGTAATCGTTGCGAAATATTCACTGATCACCAAAGTCTGAAGTACATTTTCACCCAACCGGATCTGAACCTCAGGCAAAGACGTTGGGTTGAGTTGATCACAGACTTCGATTTAGGGATAACCTACACCCCAGGGAAAGCCAACGTCATGGCTGATGCGCTAAGTCGTAAATCTTATTGTAACAACCTGATGTTACAACAAAGTCAACCGCTTCTCCATGAGGAATTTCGGAAGCTTAACCTTCACATTGTTCCTCAAGGTTTTCTTTCCACCTTGGTGGCAAAACCTACCCTTACGGATCAGATTATCAAAGCACAGAAGGTAGATCCGGGAATCTCCCGCATCAAGAGAAACATTCAGAAAGGAATTGCGAATTGCTTCTCCATTAATGATCAAGGGGTCGTATACTTCGGGAATCGACTAGTGGTTCCCAAAGTGCGGAACCTGAGGCGTTTGATCCTTAAGGAAGCTCATGAATCCCCTCTCGCCATTCATCCCGGTAGTAGTAAGATGTATCAGGATCTACGCCAGAGGTTCTGGTGGACTAGGATGAAGAGAGAAATTGCTCAGTATATTGCTAATTGCGACGTTTGTCGTCGTGTAAAAGCAGAGCATCAACGGCCTGCTGGCACCCTTCAACCCTTAGCTATTCCTGAATGGAAATGGGATAAAATTGGTATGGATTTCATTACCGGTTTTCCCAGGACCAGGAGAGGGAATAATGCTATCTTCGTCGTTGTCGATCGTCTTTCCAAAGTAGCCCATTTCCTACCTGTTCGTGAGAGTATAACCGCTAGTCAGCTGGCAGACTTATACATCTCCCGAATAGTGTCCCTCCATGGTGTTCCTTTGGAAATTAACTCGGATCGAGGAAGTCTTTTCACCTCTCGATTTTGGGAAAGTTTCCAAAATGCTATGGGAACTCGTCTCTCCTTTAGCACCGCTTTCCACCCTCAGTCGAGTGGTCAAGTGGAACGCGTCAACCAGATTCTAGAAGACATGCTTCGAGCCTCTGTTATCTCATTCGGAATGGACTGGGAGAAGTGCCTTCCATTTGCCGAATTCGCTTACAACAACAGCTATCAATCTAGCTTGGGTAAAGCCCCTTTTGAAGTTCTCTATGGACGACGGTGTCGAACACCCCTTAACTGGTCAGAGACCGGGGAAAGACAATTCTTTGGCCCAGACATGATTCAGGAAGCAGAAGAACAAATTCGCATCGTTCGTGAAAAGTTGAAAACAGCCCAATCTCGTCAAAAGAGTCAATATGACCGAAAACATAAGGCTATGACTTTCGAGGTTGACGAGAAGGCTTATCTTCGGGTCACCCCTCTGAAGGGAACCCATCGTTTCGGTATCAAAGGCAAATTGGCTCATCGTTACATTGGACCTTTTCGCATTCTCGCCAAACGAGGAGAAGTTGCCTACCAGTTGGAACTACCTCCGCATCTCTCCAGAGTCCACGATGTCTTCCACGTTTCTCAACTCAGGCGTTGCTTCTCGGATCCTATCCGTGAAGTGGACCACGAAACACTTGATCTCCAAGATAATCTTACATATCGAGAGTACCCCATCCGTATCCTCGATCAGGCCGAGCGTACCACTCGACGTCAGAACATCAAGTTCCTCAAAGTTCAGTGGTCTCATCATTCTGAGGATGAAGCAACTTGGGAAAGGGAAGATCGTCTTCGACTTGAGTATCCCGCCTTCTTCCCGGAGGAACCCAAATCTCGGGACGAGATTCTTTTGAGTGGGGGTGAGTTGTCACACCCTAGCTAGTCATGCATTAGAGTGTTGCATCATGTTTACTCTTTCATCAGAAACTTGAAATGGGGATCTGTGAAACCCTCAGAATCATTTGAAAATGATCCAAATAAAAATTTCTCCAAAAGGGTCCAAGAAAATGCTCATGTGGCTCTCTGAAAATATTGGACAGAGATAAAAATCAAACCAATATTTTTAAGAGCTCATAGGTATTTATTTTGGGCTTTTGGAATTAATGCATAAATATTTGCATTGGAAATATATTAATTATATATATTAATATATGTCCAAATATTATGCCATTTATAAAGGAGCTCTGGAATAATGTATCTAGCTCCTGCAAAAATTGGCATAAGTTAAATAAATGATTTAATATTTTTTTTTAAATCAAAACAAATGTCAGAAATTTGAAAACAGAAAAATAAAAAAAGGGAGAAGCTTACCTGGGCTCCTCCCTGTGCAGCCCAGCCAGCTGGCCGGCCCAGCCAGCAGCCGGCCCAGCCCACCTCCCTCCTCTGTCGTCTTCGTCCTCGACAGAGGGAGGGGAGTGTGGCCGGCGCGCGCGCGCGCCACCGCGCCACGCCACCTCTCTCCCTGCTTGCCTGCCCTCCCCTCCTCGCTCGATGCCCCGGACGATGCCACGCCTCCCCCCCTGCTCTCTCTCACTCGCCCTCGGCTCTTCCCTCCTCTCCCTCGCTCTCTGTCTCACACGGCCGAACACCACCGTCGCCGCCGTTCGCCATAGCAGCCGTCTCCGGCCACCCCTCGCTCCCCCGACTAGCTCAGAAGCTCCGCCACAACCCCCTCTTCCTCCCCACCG
>NC_041381.1:233449137-233450486 GCF_002162155.2 Triticum dicoccoides | reverse complement strand
GCCTCCCCCCTGCTCTCTCTCACTCGCCCTCGGCTCTTCCCTCCTCTCCCTCGCTCTCTCTCTCACACGGCCGAACACCACCGTCGCCGCCGTTCGCCATAGCAGCCGTCTCCGGCCACCCCTCGCTCCCCCGACTAGCTCAGAAGCTCCGCCACAACCCCCTCTTCCTCCCCACCGCTCCACGGGCCTCCGGAAGCCCTGCATCGCCGCCACGTCGCCGTTCCCCTCTTCGGGCTCCGACCATCATCGCCGTCGAATTCGCCGTCTCCAGCGCGTCTCCGAGCCTGCTTCGACGCCCACTGCAACCGCGGTGAGCCCCCGAGTCGTTTCCCCCTTCTCCCCTGGTCTCCTTTGACCTCTAGGCCTTAGCCCCACCTTGGCCGAGAGCTCCACGCCGCCGGCGATGTCGCCGTCGTGGCCACGGTCACCGTAGCGCCCAACCGAGCACACTATCGTGCTCCACGCCTCACTAGGAGCACGCAGCACGCACCAACGCCTCCCTAAACACCCTGCAACGCCCACTCCGACCGCACCCGAACTCCGGCCGCCGCTCACGAGCTCGCCGTCGACGGTACCGGCCACCCCAGGCTCGGCCACCACCACCGTTCGACGCGCGGGAGCAAGAGCTCTCCAACGAGCCCAAGAACGGCCTCGCCCGTGCCCTGTAGCGCGATCCCGCATCGCGCCGCCGTCTCGGGCCTCGCCGGCGTCACGTCGCCGGTGGGTTTGACCCACTTTGACCACGGCAGGACCCCCCTGAGTCCCTGACAGGTGGGCCCAGCCCTGTAGCTAATTAGGATTAGCGCTAACCACTGTTAGTTAACCCCCTGACACTGACCAGTGGGCCCCAGCGCCACTAACCCCTAATTAGGATTAAACTAACCGTGTTAAACCCCCCCTGTCACTGACGTGTGGCCCCCACACGTCAGGTTTGACCCCAGCCAGCCGCAGTTGACTACTGACGTCATGCTGACGTCATGCTGGCGCAATAATTATAATTTCTGGATTTAATTTAAATCAGGAAATTCCAGAATATTATTTAAACTTCAAAAATTCATAACTTTTATTCTGTAACTCCAAATTGGACAATTTATATATGAAAAATGATCAGAAAAATCCAATCTATCCATCTGTACTATTTTCATGCATGATCAAACAAGTTAAATTGATGTTTCAAGCAGAACAAGGAAAAGCACTTTAAGAGGCCATGTTTGAGTTTGAAATTTGAATCTATGATTCAAATTTGTTCAAACCCTTCTGGTTTTAGTTGCATTAGCCCAACACACTCATATTGCTATGTTTCATGCATGCATCATATTGTTGCACATTGTTTGGTGATGGTTGTGTAT
>NC_041381.1:233448496-233449022 GCF_002162155.2 Triticum dicoccoides | reverse complement strand
GTTCTGCCTCCGAGGAGTACCGTGATTACCCTAACGAAGAACCGTATCAGTGCATCGAACCATCAGGCAAGCAACCAACCATTTGATCATATCGATACAATCCCATGTTCTCGCTCCTGCTCTCTTTACTGCATTAAGACAACGCGATTCAAACTGTTGTGTGCTACGGTAGTTGAACCCATTTCCTCTGCATGACCTGTCATTGCCACAGTAACTAGATGAAACCCACTAGCATGTGTAGGAGTTGATTGAGCCCTATGTATGTGTTGTTCCTACCTTGCTATGCCTGCTATGCTTAGAGTCGTGTCAGGTCTGGTTCATCTGGGTGATGGGCTAGAGTGAAATGATTATGTCGGTAATGAGAGTGTTGTGGTGAACACGATTTGGTAAAGGTATCGATGAGAGGCCATGTAGGAGTACATGGTGGGTTGTTTCATTGAAGCCGACCTTAAGCACTGAGATCTGTATGTGTGATTTAAGAATCAGCTACTACCATGCATTGGGCCCGAAACCAATGGACCCTCTC